>NC_091293.1:62415595-62605595 GCF_038502225.1 Cherax quadricarinatus | reverse complement strand
CACCTGTATTTATGACCAAGACCATCACTGTTTATGAACAGGACCACCAGTGTTTATGTCCAGGACCACCAGTGTTTATGTCCAGGACCACCAGTGTTTATGACCAGGACCACCAGTGTTTATGTCCAGGACCACCAGTGTTTAAGTCCAGGACCACCAGTGTTTATGTCTAGGACCACCAGTGTTTATGTCCAGGACCACCAGTGTTTAAGTCCAGGACCACCAGTGTTTATGTCTAGGACCACCAGTGTTTATGTCCAGGACCACCAGTGTTTATGTCCAGGACCACCAGCGTTTATGACCAGGACCACCAGTATTTATGTCCAGGACCACCAGTATTTATGACCAGGACAACCAGTGTTCATTTCCAGAACCACCGGTGTTTATGACCAGGACCACCAGTTTTTATGTCCAGGACTACCAGTGTTTATGACCAAGACCACCAGTGTTTATGTCCAGGACCACCAGTGTTTATGTCCAGGACCACCAGTGTTTATGTCCAGGACCACCAGTGTTCATGTCCAGGACCACCAGTGTTTATGTCCAGGACCACCAGTGTTTATGTCCAGGACCACCAGTGTTTATGTCCAGGACCACCAGTGTTTATGTCCAGGACCACCAGTGTTTATGTCCAGGACCACCAGTGTTTATGTCCAGGACCACCAGTGTTTATGTCCAGGACCACCAGTGTTTATGTCCAGGACCACCAGTGTTTATGTCCAGGACCACCAGTGTTTATGTCCAGGACCACCAGTGTTCATGTCCAGGACCACCAGTGTTTATGTCCAGGACCACCAGTGTTTATGTCCAGGACCACCAGTGTTTATGTCCAGGACCACCAGTGTTTATGTCCAGGACCACCAGTGTTCATGTCCAGGACCACCAGTGTTTATGTCCAGGACCACCAGTGTTTATGTCCAGGACCACCAGTGTTCATGTCCAGGACCACCAGTGTTCATGTCCAGGACCACCAGTGTTTATGTCCAGGACCACCAGTGTTTATGTCCAGGACCACCAGTGTTTATGTCCAGGACCACCAGTGTTTATGTCCAGGACCACCAGTGTTTATGTCCAGGACCACCAGTGTTCATGTCCAGGACCACCAGTGTTTATGTCCAGGACCACCAGTGTTTATGTCCAGGACCACCAGTGTCTAGTAAGGTGATATAGTACTAGCGTCTCTTAGCGCAGTCAACAGTAAGTTTAACATTGAGATGTCTGGTTCTGACACAGCAGGAGGAGACGCCAGTCCAAGGTTGCTTCCAACACAACCTTGGCGAAAGATCTTCTGATCCAAGGAAATGGAGCTACCCTCCTCCTCCTCCTTGAATCACACTTCCGCTCTTTCAGGATTTACTATTTCGTTGCATACAAAATCAGAAGTCTTGTACATAATTTAAGTGGCCACCAGTCATAGGGAGTTTCTGGATTTACTAAACTAAAAAAAAAAGTATTAGAAAGATTCCTTGAAGGGAGGATCCATGATGCAGTAGAAGAGCTCTGATCCAGCACATATAAATTACCCTCTACACAAATAACCCGCACATAGGAGAGACAAAAGTTATGACGACATTATGATCCAACTTGGACCGGCTTATTTATGTATTATTCCAGTCACGGTATTGTGCCTTTTGTTTCTTTAATTACTCTCTACTTCTCTTGGATCACTCTTGTTTACCTCCGAGTTACCAGAGGCTGTACGACCCCTGTGAGTATGCCGTAATAAAAGGAAAGGGCGGTTTAGTGTGTACATTACTGTGTGAGGTGAAGGGTGGGCAGACAGCAACACGATCACTGAACATCCGGGGCCGTGGGCAGGGCAACGCTGGGTCAAGTTACACGTCACAGATTCCCAGTCACTCCAGCAATACTCAGTGTGTGTGTCTGTAGCGACTACAGCGTAGTCAGTAAAGGTCATGTAAACAGTGACCTTTACTGACCACAGTGTAGTCAGTAAAGTTCATATAAACAACGCTGAAATAAAGTGTCTGTACAATTTACTGTGCCTGTCAGCATCTTGCAAATTTTTTCGTTGTCAGCGGCTCCCATCATGCATAAAAGTTTCTCTAAAGTACCGACGTATAGCAGACAAGGGATTATATTTAAGTTAAACAAACATATTTCTAATGCCAAATTCACATAAATATTTCAGGAACTTAAATTCCCTGAGGTCGTGTCCTCGCGTTTCAGCCAGAAGGGAAAAAATATGAAGTATGAAGTTGAAAGCAATAAAATAAACATTTTTGGCAAACACTGGGAATTGTGCTTCCAGATCAGCGTCAAACATCGTATATATATATATATATATATATATATATATATATATATATATATATATATATATATATATATATATATATGGTTAAACACAGCATTTTAGGCAAGCTTAAGCCTAACTTTATGTATATGTATACATCATTCAAGACCCTTCGCTTTATTTCTTTCACCTTTTCCTCCTTCTCTTCCCTTCACCCACCCCTATTCTTTCCCCTCCACCTCTCCCTCTTTTCTCACCCTCTACCCCTACCTCTTCTTCCCCCTCCACCTCTCACTTTACTCCCCCTCTCCACTTCTCTCTCTGTTCCATCCATCTGTCCTTCACATAAAATTTACAATGGAAAAACTGGACCAGACTAAGGTCATCAAGTTACTTCGTTTGTCCCGTGTTTGTGTGTGTACTCACCTAGTTGTAGTTGCAGGGGTCGATTCACAGCTTCTGTGTGTGTGTGTGTGTGTGTGTGTGTGTGTGTGTGTGTGTGTGTGTGTGTGTGTGTGTGTGTGTGTGTGTGTGTGCGTGTGTGTGTGTGTGTGTGTACTCACCTATTTGTGCTCACCTATTTGTGGTTGCAGGGGTCGAGTCCTAGCTCCTGGCCCCGCCTCTTCACCGGTTGCTACTGGGCCCTCTCTCTTCCCGCTCCATGAGCTTTATCAAACCTCGTCTTAAAACTGTGTATGGTTCCTGCCTCCACTACGTCATTTTCTAGGCTATTCCACTGCCTTACAACTCTATGACTGAAGAAATACTTCCTACTATCTCTCTGACTCATTTGTGTCTTCAACTTCCAATTGTGGCCTCTTGTTTCTGTGTCCCCTCCCTGGAACATCCTGTCTTTGTCCACCTTGTCTATTCCACGCAGTATTTTATATGTCGTTATCATGTCTCCCCTGACCCTCCTGTCCTCCAGTGTCGTCAGGCCGATTTCCCTTAATCTTTCTTCATAGGACATTCCCCTTAGCTCTGGAACTAACCTTGTCGCAAACCTTTGTACTTTCTCTAGTTTCTTGACGTGCTTTATCAAGTGCGGGTTCCAAACAGGTGCTGCATACTCCAGTATGGGCCTGACATACACGGTGTACAGTGTCTTGAATGATTCCTTACTAAGGTATCGGAAAGCTGTTCTCAGGTTTGCCAGGCGCCCATATGCTGCAGCAGTTATCTGATTGATGTGTGCTTCCGGAGACATGCTCGGTGTTATACTCACCCCAAGATCTTTCTCCTTGAGTGAGGTTTGCAGTCTTTGGCCACCTAGCCTATACTCTGTCTGGGGTCTTCTGTGCCCTTCCCCTATCTTCATGACTTTGCATTTGGCAGGATTAAATTCGAGAAGCCATTTGCTGGACCAGGTGTCCAGTCTGTCCAGGTCTCTTTGAAGTCCTGCCTGGTCTTCATCAGATTTAATTCTCCTCATTAACTTCACATCATCTGCAAACAGGGACACTTCTGAATCCAACCCTTCCGTCATGTCGTTCACATATACCAAAAATAGCACTGGTCCTAGGACCGACCCCTGTGGGACCCCGCTCGTCACAGGTGCCCACTGTGATACATCATTACGTACCATGACTCGTTGTTGCCTCCCTGTCAGGTATTCTCTGATCCATTGCAGTGCCCTTCCTGTTATATGCGCCTGATGCTCTAGCTTCTGCACTAATCTCTTGTGAGGAACTGTGTCAAAGGCCTTCTTGCAGTCCAAGAAGATGCAATCAACCCACCCCTCTCTCTCTCTCTTGTGTGTGTGTGTGTGTGTGTGTGTGTGTGTGTGTGTGTGTGTGTGTGTGTGTGTGTGTGTGTGTGTGTGTGTGTGTGTGTGTGTGTGTGTATGTGAGTGTGTGTGTGTGTACTCACTTATTTATGGTTACAGGGGTCGATTCATAATTCCTGGCCCCCGCCTCTTTACTGATCGCTACTGGGTCCTCTCTCTCCCTGCTCCATGAGATTTATCAAACCTCGTGTTAAAACTAGGTATGGTTCCTACCTCCACTACTTCAGTTTCTAGGCTATTCCACTTCCTGACAACTCTGTGACTGAAGAAATACTTCCTAACATCCCTTTGACTCATCGGAGTCTTCAACTTTCAATTGTGACCCCTTGTTTCTGTGTTCCATCTCTGGAACATCCTGTCTTTGTCCATCCTGTCAATACCTCGCAGTATTTTATATATCGTTATCATGTCTCCCCTAGCCCTCCTGTCCTCCAGTGTTGTCAGGCCGTGTGTATGTGTGTGTACTCACCTATTTGTATTCATCTATTAGTGGTTGCAGGGGTCGAGTCATAGCTCCTGATATGACAGATTATTGATTTAATAAGAGATATGACTACCATTTGCTTTTATAAGCATTGCTACTCGCTTTGGAATAGAATCCATCCATGTTGAACACATTTTAGCAAGTTCTTCGTCCTGGTACAGAGTTCTAATAACAGCAGCAATTAGCTTTTCCACAGTTGAATAGTCCTGTTTCGCGGTTATTGCCCACGGATTCTCAGTTGGGTTATGTCAGGAGAGTTTCAGGCTAATTCAGAACGCTTAACTCACTCTCTTCGAAGAATGTCAGGATTTTTCTGGAAATGTGGCATGGAACAAGATCTTGCTAGAAAATGCCTTCTCCACCAGGAAAGTCTCTATCCACAATGGGAAACAAATCAGTTGTCAGGATTACCTTGTATTTGTCACTGTTCATTGTTTCCTCAACAATAACAAGTCGTCCAGAGCCTCTGGCAGTAAAACTACCCCAAAACACCTTCTTAGGTGGTTGTTTTGGCTCTTGTTGAATGTCTCCATTCCGAAGAGGTTGCCTTGACTCAGTCTCACTACCACTGATCTGTATCCATGGACTTCAAAATGTGCCTCATCTGAAAATATAACTTTTCTCCATTAGTTTTAGGTCATCAGCAAACTATAGAATACATGAGTCATTTGCACATATTACATATACTAAATTTCCTGGAACTGACCCTTGGGGATCCCCACTTGTTACATTGTTCCATCCTGACCCATCCGCCTTTACCATCACTCTCTGTTCGTTGATCCATTCTTTGACTTTATCTCATATCCCTGCATGCTCTAACTTGCGAATCAATCTCAGGTGGTGTACAATGTTAAATGCTTTCCTACAGTCCACGAATATGCAGTCAACTCCTCCTCGTCTTTCTTGCGTTTGTGGTTAAACTCGAGTAGGTTAGTGAAGCAAGACTTAAATACTTCCAGACTTTCTATTAAAAAGTCCCACCTCTCTTGATGCTCAATCACTCTTTCTCCTTATTATCTTTTCTAATAATTATATTATGTTAAATATTGAGATAACATTTGCAGTTTTCAGCACTCTGGTGTTTCCCGTCTCTAAGGACATGTTGCAGATCATTGTTCTATGTCCACACAGTTCTTCCACTCCTTCGTTCAGTATTCATGGTGATATACCAACAGGCTCCTTAGCTTTAGAAGTGCCAGACTCTCAGCAGTTTCAGTGCATCCCTCTTTCATGCATGAATTTTATCCATTATATGCTAATTAGCGCTTTCAACCTTGCATTCTGGTACTATCCTCAGTTAATGACTCTAATTATCTTCAGCTCAGTTAATTTCCCTGTCATCTTTTATATGTCCCACTCTCTCTCTCTCTCTCTCTCTCTCTCTCTCTCTCTCTCTCTCTCTCTTTCTTCAGTCTTATTACTTGGTATTAAAACCATCTTCCTCCTTATGTTACTCTGTGGTAGTTTCAACTCTGATTTGAATTGTTTGTAGTCATTCATAAATGATGTTCGACTCTTCTTATTTCTGCATATTCATTCCTTGCTGTTCTGTAGTTATCTGTATTCTATACTTTTTCCATGCTCTTTTATTTGCATCTTCCTTTGTCCTCTCTTCATCTCTGATTAAACCAAGGGTTCTTTCTGTATCTTGATTTCTCACACCTGTTAAGTATAAACTTTGCTGTGGCCTCCAGGAACTTTCCAACGACGCCTTCCATCATCTTATGAGTTGTCTGCCCAGTCAGTTCCCTGTCCCACTGAATTCTATATAGAAAATCTCTTCTGTAAACTGATTTATTATTTGTACCTCCTCTTTTCTTTACTCCCACCTTTAACAAGTATTCAGAGCTGAGCACCACGTGTGTCTGGTCAAGCTGGTTCGTCCCCTGCCCTCACTCTGACGTGTTGGGTCATGAAATTTTCCATTTCTGCCTCCAACAATTTTCCTCTCCGTGTTTCTGGTTCGTCATGTGGTTCTCAATTGTCCCATTCTATTTCCTTGTGACTGAAATTACCCACAGTCAGTAGCTTTATTTAGGTCTTGCTTACTGTGTAACTTTTTATAGGATTTTCATTTGCCGCTCTGTTTTTATCATACTCCTGACTCAGTTCTCGTCTTCAGTGGGGGCTTATAAACAACTGTTTGGGTCCCAGGTCATTATTACTCCTATTATATATATATTTATTTTTTAAATTACCAGTGTGCATATTTGGCATCTCATAACTCCATTGATTCCTAATCAGTTCCCTTTCTCGTCCTCCGATCTCTCATTCTCTTTTCTCACTATGAAATACCCTCCTTGGAATAAGTCACTAATTAACATTCCAGAAAGTTTCATGTCTGTGATAGCTACAATATCTGCATGCTTTTCTGCTACTCTCTCCTTTAGTTCACCACTTTTGTTTTATATATATATATATATATATATATATATATATATATATATATATATATATATATAATATATATATATATATATATATATAAAAGAAAATAACAATGAAATTATATTTTCTGCTGTATACTAATTGGAAGAACATGTATACATATATGTATGTATACATACATACATATATATATATATATATATATATATATATATATATATATATATATATATATATATATATATATATATATATATATATATATATATATATACATATATACATATATATATATATATATATATATATATATATATATATATATTATATATATATATATTATATATATATATATATATATATATATATATATATATATATATATATATATATATATATATATATATATAATATATATATATATCTTCTTCTTTCAACACATCGGCTGTATCCCACCAAGGCAGGGTGGCTGAAAAGGAAAAACGAAAGTTTCTCCTTTTACATTTAGTAATATATACAGGAGAAGAGGTTACTAGCCCCTTGCTCCCTGACATTTTAGTCGCTCTTACAACACGCATGGCTTACGGAGGAAGAATTCTATTCCACTTCCCCCATATATATATATATATATATATATATATATATATATATATATATATATATATATATATATATATATATATATATATATATATATGTCGTGCCGAATATGTAAAACTGGTCAATTAGGAAGAACTCATTTAAAATTAAGTCCTTTCCGAAATTTTCTCTTATACGTTTAAAGATATATTTTTTCATTAATGTTAATTTAAAAAATTTTAATTTTGCACCAAAAGAATCTTAAAAAAACTTACCTAACCTTATTATAACAAGAACAATTTATTTTAGCCTAACCCAACTAAATATATTTTAAATACGTTTACAGTAATTTAGTACTAAACAAGCACAATCAAATATATTTTTTTCGTTAGGTTCAGAATGATTTTTGCGAAATTATTGCATACACAAATTTTCGCTTGCCTCACTCGGCAAGAAGAACGTTGCTATTTTAGCCAAAATCGCAAGTCTTACCTACTCGACACGACATATGTAATTCCAAATAAACTGGCTACATGCTTAAAACAAAAATTACGCCATTAATTTATACTGTTGGTTAACTACTTACTGTAAATAAAAAAGTGAAAGAGTGAGTTAAAGACGGGAGTGAAGGGTGAGTGCTAGAGTGTAGAGTGCGTGACGCGCAGCAGCTAACTTGTTTTACCAGAGTCTTGTCAAACGGGTGCAGTGTTGATGCTTTTTTCAGTGTTTGGTGAAGCTCACCGCCCCACCAGAGTAACGTACTTTTACTGATGCGATTTTTGCAAGTTTTTATTAGTTATTATTTGGAGAATATCTGTGAAGCGACAAGTTGTTTAAGAGGATATAAATAATAAAGAGAGACAATTCATTTTAACGACGTCTTCCTGTTATATTTTATAACCATTAAATATTATTATTATTATTATTATTATTATTATTATTATTATTATTATTATTATTATTATTATTATTATTATTATTATTATTATTTTTATTATTAACATTATTATTATAACGTCATAACAAACGGTAAATGTATATGCATTGAGCTTCAGAACCTGTGATGTTACCTCGACAATAATGCTGAATATCTGTGAAAGAATCACCTTGGTTGTTAGACTCGTAAATAAACAGGAAAATTTAACGATTTTCGAATGGCAGCGACGTGAAGCAAGTGGTGACTGGGCCGGCGACGTGAAGCAAGTGGTGACCGGGCCGGCTATGTGAAGCAAGTGGTGACTGGGCCGGCGATGTGAAGCAAGTGGTGACTGGGCCGGCGATGTGGGCAAGTGGTGACTGGGCCGGCGACTTGAAGCAAGTGGTGACTGGGCCGGCGATGTGAAGCAAGTGGTGACTGGGCCGGCGATGTGAAGCAAGTGGTGACTGGGCCGGCGATGTGAAGCAACTGGGGACTGGGCCGGCGATGTGAAGCAAGTGGTGACTGGGCCGGCGATGTGAAGCAAGTGGTGACTGGGCCGGCGACGTGAAGCAAGTGGTGACTGGGCCGGCGACATGAAGCAAGTGGTGACTGGGCCGGCGATGTGAAGCAAGTGGTGACTGGGCCGGCGATGTGAAGCAAGTGGTGACTGGGCCGGCGATGTGAAGCAAGTGGTGACTGGGCCGGCGACGTGAAGCAAGTGGTGACCGGGCCGGCTATGTGAAGCAAGTGGTGACTGGGCCGGCGATGTGAAGCAAGTGGTGACTGGGCCGGCGATGTGAAGCAAGTGGTGTCTGGGCCGGCGACGTGAAGCAAGTGGTGACTGGGCCGGCGACATGAAGCAAGTGGTGACTGGGCCGGCGATGTGAAGCAAGTGGTGACTGGGCCGGCGATGTGAAGCAAGTGGTGACTGGGCCGGCGATGTGAAGCAAGTGGTGACTGGGCCGGCGATGTGAAGCAAGTGGTGACTGGGCCGGCGATGTGAAGCAAGTGGCGACTGGGCCGGCGACGTGAAGCAAGTGGTGACTGGGCCGGCGACATGAAGCAAGTGGTGACTGGGCCGGCGATGTGAAGCAAGTGGTGACTGGGCCGGCGATGTGAAGCAAGTGGTGACTGGGCCGGCGATGTGAAGCAAGTGGTGACTGGGCCGGCGATGTGAAGCAAGTGGTGACTGGGCCGGCGACGTGAAGCAAGTGGTGTCTGGGCCGGCGACGTGAAGCAAGTGGTGACTGGGCCGGCGACATGAAGCAAGTGGTGACTGGGCCGGCGATGTGAAGCAAGTGGTGACTGGGCCGGCGATGTGAAGCAAGTGGTGACTGGGCCGGCGACGTGAAGCAAGTGGTGACTGGGCCGGCGACGTGAAGCAAGTGGTGACTGGGCCGGCGACATGAAGCAAGTGGTGACTGGGCCGGCGATGTGAAGCAAGTGGTGACTGGGCCGGCGACGTGAAGCAAGTGGTGACTGGGCCGGCGACGTGAAGCAAGTGGTGACTGGGCCGGAGATGTGAAGCAAGTGGTGACTGGGCCGGCGATGTGAAGCAAGTGGTGATTGGGCCGGCGACGTGAAGCAAGTGGTGACTGGGCCGGCGATGTGAATCAAGTGGTGACTGGGCCGGCGATGTGAAGCAAGTGGTGACTGGGCCTGCGATGTGAAGCAAGTGGTGACTGGGCCGGCGATGTGAAGCAAGTGGTGACTGGGCCTGCGATGTGAAGCAAGTGGTGACTGGGCCGGCGATGTGAAGCAAGTTAGTGGTGACTGGGCCGGCGATGTGAAGCAAGTGGTGACTGGGCCTGCGATGTGAAGCAAGTGGTGACTGGGCCGGCGATGTGAAGCAAGTAAGTGGTGACTGGGCCGGCGATGTGAAGCAAGTGGTGACTGGGCCGGCGATGTGAAGCAAGTGGTGACTGGGCCGGCGACGTGAAGCAAGTGGTGACTGGGCCGGCGACGTGAAGCAAGTTGTGACTGGGCCGGCGACGTGAAGCAAGTGGTGACTGTGCCGGCGACGTGAAGCAAGTGGTGACTGGGCCGGCGACGTGAAGCAAGTGGTGACTGGGCCGGCGACGTGAAGCAAGTGGTGACTGGGCCGGCGACGTGAAGCAAGTGGTGACTGGGCCGGCGACGTGAAGCAAGTGGTGACTGGGCCGGCGATGTGAAGCAAGTGGTGACTAGGCCGGCGATGTGAAGCAAGTGGTGACTGGGCCGGCGACGTGAAGCAAGTGGTGACTGGGCCGGCGACGTGAAGCAAGTGGTGACTGGGCCGGCGATGTGAAGCAAGTGGTGACTGGGCCGGCGATGTGAAGCAAATGGTGACTGGGCCGGCGATGTGAAGCAAATGGTGACTGGGCCGGCGATGTGAAGCAAGTGGTGACTGGGCCGGCGATGTGAAGCAAGTGGTGACTGGGCCGGCGATGTGAAGCAAGTGGCGACTGGGCCGGCGATGTGAAGCAAGTGGTGACTGGCCCGGCGATGTGAAGCAAGTGGTGACTGGGCCGGCGATGTGAAGCAAGTGGTGACTGGGCCGGCGATGTGAAGCAAGTGGTGACTGGGCCGGCGATGTGAAGCAAGTGGTGACTGGGGCAGCGACGTGAAGCAAGTGGTGACTGGGCCGGCGATGTGAAGCAAGTGGTGACTGGGCCGGCGACGTGAAGCAAGTGGTGACTGGGGCAGCGACGTGAAGCAAGTGGTGACTGGGCCGGCGACGTGAAGCAAGTTACCTCGTTACCTGGAGGTTATTCCGGGGATCAACGCCCCCGCGGCCCGGTCCATGACCAGGCCTCCCGATGGATCAGGGCCTGATCAACTAGGCTGTTACTGCTGGCCGCACGCAGTCCAACTTACGAGCCACAGCCCGGCTGATCCGGCACTGACTTTAGGTATCTGTCCAGCTCTCTCTTGAAGGCAGCCAGGGGTTTATTGGCAATTCCCCTAATGCTTGATGGGAGGCTGTTGAACAGTCTTGGCCCCCGAACACTTATGGTGTTTTCCCTTAGTGTACCAATGGCGCCCCTACTTTTTATTGGGGCATTTTGCATCGCCTGCCCAGTCTTTTACTTTCGTAGGGAGTGATTTCTGTGTGCAGATTTGGGACCATCCCTTCCAAGATTTTCCAAGTGTAGATTATGATATATCTCTCCCTCCTGCGTTCCAACGAGTACAAGTCAAGTGCTTCCAAGCGTTCCCAGTAGTTAAGGTGCTTGACAGAACTTACACGTGCAGTAAAGGATCTCTGTACACTAGATCTGCGATTTCACCTGCTTTGAATGGAGATGTTAATGTACAGCAGTATTCCAGCCTAGAGAGAACAAGTGATTTGAAAAGGATCATCATTGGCTTGGCATCTCTCGTTTTGAACGTTCTCATTATCCATCCTATCATTTTCTTTGCACGTGCGATCGTGGCACTGTTGTGATCCTTGAAAGTGAGATCCTCAGACATTACTACTCCCAGGTCCCTTACATTATTTTTCCGCTCTATTGTATGGCCGGAGTCAGTAGTATACTCTGTTCTAGTTATTATCTCCTCCGGTTTTCCATAACGGAGTAGTTGGAATTTGTCCTCATTGAACATCATATTGTTTACCGTTGCCCACTGGAAAACTTTGTTTATATCTTCTTGGAGGTTAACCGCGTCCTCAGCAGATGACAGCCTCATGCAGATCCTAGTATCATCCGCAAAGGATGATACGGTGCTGTGGTGTATATCTCTGTTTATGTCTGATATGAGGATAAGGAATAAGATGGGGGCGAGTACTGTGCCTTGTGGAACAGAACTGGGGCAGCGACGTCAAGCAAGTGGTGACTGGGGCGGCCTCCCTCGTTTAATTTCAATGATTCAACTAAACCGTTCAGTCCAGGAGTCTGACACGACTCAGTCATTCATATTAATGAGACTCTTTGTAGGCATCCTGCACAAACGAAAAAAATATTCACACACCTTTGATTTTTGCTGCTTTCGAGGTTATTGCTTTGTTTACCAAGATGGTTGATTATTAACGACGCGTATCACCTCTACACCACCAGTGATTAAAATCAACACTCAGTGCATTTACACTTAGAGACACACTTTTAGGAATATCATATTCTGAGGCACAATATATACATATATATATATATGTATATATATATATATATATATATATATATATATGTATATTAAACACAGGTAGGTACCACCTCTGGAACTGTGCTGGGGACCTTCATCCTCAGAAAAAAAACAATAAACTTATTCCAGGGAGAATTCAAGGTTCTCCCCGGAGCTGTTTGAATATTGTCTTCTCTTACCACCCACTATATTCCATATTCTATATAGACTTTATTTAAAGACAAAATATACTGACGAACAACATAGATAACATCTCAGAGCCTACATCTCGAATACTTCGTCCAGCTCCCCAGCGGTGGGCCGTGTTCCCAGAATGCTGCAGGCATTTACCCTCTGGATCGTAACACTGAGTCTCTGAAAGAGGAAGCTGGCCGCTCTGTGATCCTTGGTTTCTGTGATAAGTTTTTTACCCAGTTCTTTGAGGAACTTTAGAGCACACTTGCCCCATGCTCCAAGGGTCTCCGACCCCACTGGGATGAAGTTATAGCAAGGGGAGAGGTCTTCATATTTGCGAGTCTTCTGGGTCTCCCTGTAGCTGGCGGCTCCACCCTCTTTACCTTCAGAGGAAGTAGGTGTCCGCCAATGTGGCAGCAAAGGTGTAGCCCCAGGAAATCTGCTGACCGACCTTGCAGGGAAGCATAGTGGCTCCATCAGGACGCTTTTGACTTCCATCAGACCTCTGTACTTGGGGTTTCCGTTGAGCTGGGCAACAGGCTGTGGCGAGGCTTCTCTTTATGATGTCGTTGACTTCCTCGTGTCTATCATACTTTCCATATGATGTGTCACACACTAGACCATGAAGTCCGAATTGATCAGCCGTCGCCCTGCCGCAAATACACCTAAGTTTGGTGAGTATGGGGCGGCTAGGTGAAGAGCAACACTAATCTGAATGGTCTGTGGGTCGAGTCGAGTATATATATATATATATATATATATATATATATATATATATATATATATATATATATATATATATATATATATATATATATATATATATATATATATACATATATACATATATATATATATATATATATATATATATATATATATATATATATATATATATATATATATATATATATATATATATATATGTATGTATGTATGTATGTATGTATGTATGTATATATATAGGGGAGTTAGTAGGTGGGGAGATGGAGGTTTTGGGTAGATGGCGAGAATATTTTGAGGAACTTTTAAATGTCGACGAAGAAATGGAAGAGGTAATTTCATGCGCTGGCCAGGGAGGTATACCATCTTTTAAGAGTGAAGAACAGGATGTGAGTGTGGGGGAGGTGCGTGAGGCATTACGTAGAGTGAAAGGGGGTAAAGCAGCTGGAACTGACGGGATCATGACAGAAATGTTAAAAGCAGGGGGGGATATAGTGTTGGAGTGGTTGGTATTTTTGTTTAATAAATGTATGAAAGAGGGGAAGGTACCTAGGGATTGGCAGCGAGCATTTATAGTCCCTTTATATAAAGGGAAGGGGGACAAAAGAGATTGTAAAAATTATAGAGGAATAAGTTTACTGAGTATACCAGGAAAAGTGTACGGTAGAGTTATAATTGAAAGAATTAGAGGTAAGACAGAATGTAGGATTGTGGATGAGCAAGGAGGTTTTAGAGTGGGTAGGGGATGTGTAGATCAAGTGTTTACATTGAAGCATATATGTGAACAGTATTTTGATAAAGGTAGGGAAGTTTTTATTGCATTTGTGGATTTAGAAAAGGCATATGATAGAGTGGATAGGGGAGCAATGTGGCAGATGTTGCAAGTATGTGGAATAGGTGGTAAGTCAGAGGGCTGAATAGGGGTTGTTGAGGTGGTTTGGTAATTTAGAGAGAATGGATCAAAGTAGAATGACATGGTGAGCGTATAAATCTGTAGGGGAAGGAAGACGGGGTAGGGGTCGTCCTCGAGAAGGTTGGAAGGAAGGAGTAAGGGAGGTTTTGTGGGCGAGGGGCTTGGACTTCCAGCAGGCGTGCATGAGCGTGTTCGATAGGAGTGAATGGAGACGAATGGTATTTTGGACCTGACGATCTGTTGGAGTGTGAGCAGGGTAATATTTAGTGAAGGGATTCAGGGAAACCGGTTATTTTTATATAGCCGGACTTGAGTCCTGGAAATGGGAAGTACAATGCCTGCACTCTAAAGGAGGAGTTTTGGGATATTAGCAGTTTGGAGGGATATGTTGTGTATCTTTATACGTATATGCTTCTAAACTGTTGTGTTTTGAGCACCTCTGCAAAAACAGTGATTATGTGTGAATGAGGTGAAAGTGTTGAATGACGATGAAAGTATTTTCTTTTTGGGGATTTTCTTTCTTTTTGGGTCACCCTGCCTCGGTGGGAGACGGCCGACTTGTTAATATATATATAAATATATATATATATATATATATATATATATATATATATATATATATATATATATATATATATATATATATATATATATATATATGTATGTATGTACTAGTAGGTTGTAAACAGCAACCGCCCAGGGAGGTACTACCGTCCTGCCAAGTGAGTGTAAAACGAAAGCCTGTAATTGTTTTACATGATGGTAGGATTGCTGGTGTCCCTTTTTCTGTCTCATAAACATGCAAGATTTCAGGTATGTCTTGCTACTTCTACTTACACTTGGGTCACACTACACATGCATGCTGCCAGGGTGACTGTTGTGTTGCCATGGTGACTATTGTGTTGCCATGGTGACTATTGGGTTGCCATGGTGACTGTTGTGTTGCCATGGTGACTATTGTGTTGCCATGGTGACTATTGTGTTGCCATGGTGACTATTGTGTTGCCCTGGTGATTGTTGTGCTACCCTGGTGACTGTTGTGTTGCCCTGGTGACTATTGGGTTGCCATGGTGACTGTTGTGTTGCCATGATCACTTTAGTGTTGCTATGATTACTTTGCTGTTGCCATGGTAACTGTTGTGTTAACCTGGTGTCTGTTGTGTTGCACTGGTGACTGTTGTGTTACCCTGGTGACTGTTGTGTTACCCTGGTGACTGCTGTGTTGCACTGGTGACTGTTGTGTTACCCTGGTGACTGTTGTGTTACCCTGGTGACTGTTGTGTTACCCTGGTGACTGTTGTGTTACCCTGGTGACTGTTGTGTTGCCATGGTGACTGTTGTGTTACCCTGGTGACTGTTGTGTTACCCTGGTGACTGTTGTGTTACCCTGGTGACTGTTGTGTTACCCTGGTGACTGTTGTGTTGCCCTGGTGACTGTTGTGTTGCCCTGGTGACTGTTGTGTTACCCTGGTGACTGTTGTGTTGCCCTGGTGACTGTTGTGTTGCCATGGTGACTGTGTTGCCATGGTGACTGTTGTGTTGCCATGATCACTTTAGTGATCACGAGTTGGGGTGACCTGTTCGTAAATGGCCTGTGGTTACCTGGTATAACACGACCTGGGGTGACCTATAGTTATCTTGGAGAACACGACCTGTGGTGACCTCTCATGGTCGCCAGGTAACTCTGTGGCAACACAACGAGGAGAATTACAGTCTGGGGTGGCAAGAGTGACCTCCCCACTACCACCTGAGAGAGAAGATGACACGACCTGTCTACCTCGACCTGCAGGCATAGGTCACAGGTCACAGGGTCAGCAGGAAGGACGGCAGCGGAGGATGACCTGCCGTGGTGAAGACGAGTCTAGTTTGCCTTGGTGACCTGGCTAGCAGGAGGGAGACGGGGAGGGGAACTCAGAAGAGAAGGGTTTTTATTGATGGAGAGGGGTGACGGAGTGGGGGGAAGAGAGGGCAAGAGAAATGCTACTTGCACTACTGGTGTGGTGGGGGAGACTGGAAGGGTGGTGAGGGAGACAACTAGAGTGCTGATAGAGAGGGAGAAAGCTGATGTTCATAACAGCTCTTAGTTTGTAAATAAAGTTACGAACTCTTAACCTAACCATGTAAATCCCTCTGTAGAGAGAGAGAGAGAGAGAGAGAGAGAGAGAGAGAGAGAGAGAGAGAGAGAGAGAGAGAGAGAGAGAGAGAGAGAGAGAGAGAGAGAGAGAGAGAGAGAGAGGTGGATTCACTTGATCACTCAACAATGACAGGAGGCGAAGACTCTCGTCACAGGCTGTGAGAGGACAACCCTCCAGCCGTCAGTGAAACACTGTGCTACTGCTGACTGGAACACCTTGCTACTGCTGACTGGAACACCTTGCTACTGCTGACTGGAACACCTAGCTACTGCTGACTGGAACACCTTGCTACTGCTGACTGGAACACCTTGCTACTGCTGACTGGAACATCTTGCTATTGCTGACTGGAACACCATGCTACTGCTGACTGGAACACCTTGCTACTGCTGACTGGAACACCTTGCTACTGCTGACCGGAACACCTAGCTACTGCTGACTGGAACACCTTGCTACTGCTGACTGGAACACCTTGCTACTGCTGACTGGAACATCTTGCTATTGCTGACTGGAACACCATGCTACTGCTGACTGGAACACCTTGCTACTGCTGACTGGAACACCTAGCTACTGCTGACTGGAACACCTTGCTACTGCTGACTGGAACACCTTGCTACTGCTGACTGGAACATCTTGCTATTGCTGACTGGAACACCATGCTACTGCTGACTGGAACACCTTGCTACTGCTGACTGGAACACCTTGCTACTGCTGACTGGAACACCTTGCTATTGCTGACTGGAACACCTTGCTACTGCTGACTGGAACACCTTGCTACTGCTGACTGGAACACCTTGCTACTGCTGACTGGAACACCTTGCTACTGCTGACTGGAACACCTTGATACTGCTGACTGGAAAACCATGCTACTGCTGACTGGAACACCTTGCTACTGCTGACCGGAACACCATGCTACTGCTGACTGGAACACCTTGCTACTGCTGACTGGAACACCATGCTACTGCTGACTGGAACACCTTGCTACTGCTGACTGGAACACCATGCTACTGCTGACTGGAAAACCATGCTACTGCTGACTGGAACACCTTGCTACTGCTGACTGGAAAACCATGCTACTGCTGACTGGAACACCTTGCTACTGCTGACCGGAACACCATGCTACTGCTGACTGGAACACCTTGCTACTGCTGACTGGAACACCATGCTACTGCTGACTGGAACACCTTGCTACTGCTGACTGGAACACCATGCTACTGCTGACTGGAACACCATGCTACTGCTGACTGGAACACCTTGCTACTGCTGACTGGAACACCTTGCTGCTGCTGACTGGAATACCTTGCTACTGCTGACTGGAACACCATGCTACTGCTAACTGAAACACCTTGCTACTGCTGACTGGAACACCTTGCTACTGCTGACTGAAACACCTTGCTACTGCTGACTGGAACACCATGCTACTGCTGACTGGAACACCTTGCTACTGCTGACTGGAACACCTTGCTACTGCTGACTGGAACACCTTGCTACTGCTGACTGGAACACCATGCTATTGCTGACTGGAACACCTTGCTGCTGCTGACTGGAGCACCTTGCTACTGCTGACTGGAACACCTTGCTACTGCTGACTGGAACATCTTGCTACTGCTGACTGGAACATCTTACTACTGCTGACTGGAACATCTTGCTACTGCTAACTGGAATATCTTGCTACTGCTGACTGGAACACCTTGCTACTGCTGACTGGAACACCTTGCTACTGCTGACTGGAACATCTTGCTACTGCTGACTGGAACATCTTGCTACTGCTGACTGGAACATCTTACTACTGCTGACTGGAACATCTTGCTACTGCTAACTGGAACATCTTGCTACTGCTAACTGGAACATCTTGCTACTGCTGACTGGAACATCTTGCTACTGCTAACTGGAACATCTTGCTACTACTGACTGGAACATCTTGCTACTGCTAACTGGAACATCTTGCTACTGCTGACTGGAACATCTTACTACTGCTGACTGGAACATCTTGCTACTGCTAACTGGAACATCTTGCTACTGCTGACTGGAACACCATGCTACTGCTGACTGGAACACCTTGCTACTGCTGACTGGAACACCTTGCTATTGCTGAGTGATGACAACGGCCAAATGCAGACATTCTAAGTCTTCAGCTCTCACTCATCACTAGTCAGTAGTATATAAGCAAAGTTTAGACACAGGATATACACGGAAACGCCTAGTTTGTAGTTTCTCTCTCTCTCTCTCTCTCTCTCTCTCTCTCTCTCTCTCTCTCTCTCCTTTTCTTTACACAGAGTTTGACAAGGTTAGGTTAAGGATCCCTAGCTTTATTGACAAGCTATTTACAAGTTAAGGATTCCTAACTTTATTGACTTACATCAGCTCATTTGAAAGCATTTTTATTGTTATGAGACATACAAATAGGGAACAGGATGAAGTTGAAGCCATCTGTGGGCCAGCATTTTCATTTGATCAACTGACTTTATCTCGTTGACATCATTATGCTGTATGAATATGTTCCATACTCGAGTCATCCTGGGTATATATGATCTCAGATGAAGTGATGTTCTGGAGAAGGGTACAGCCAATGTGAAGTTGCTGCTTTCTGCCCGTCTTGTGGTATAGAAGCTTGCTTCATGCTGTCCTCGAAGTGGATCCAAGTGTGGTACTTTGACAATATTGGCCTTGTACATAACAGTAAGGCCACCCACATCCCTCCTGTGTTGAAGGCTCTGCTGAAATGACAGATCTATCCAGGATGGGTCCAGACGAGAGATGAGACGTCTTGCTCTGTTCTCTACTCTGTCAAGCAGTCGCAGATGAGAAGATGGGAGGGGGGGGGCAGGCAAACCAAGAAAGTGGAGCATACTCAAGGTGTGAGCATACTTGTGCTTCGTGCAGAATCTTGCAACCCCTACTGTTAAGCAGATGCGAGATACATCGAAGTGCTGTAAGCTTCCAGGCTGCCTTGTTTGCAAGATTTACAACGTGGTTCTTCATGGTCAGTGTGGAGTCAGATTTCACCCTATGGATATAAACTTCTTCCCCAGGTACCAACACTCTCCCATTCTTACTTACTACTGATCCGGCATTACCATTATGGTGCCTAGAGACCATCATCATTTGTGTTTTCTCAGGAGCAAATGTTACTTGCCATCGGTTTCCCCAAGCTGATATAGCTCTCAGCTGGTGATTTATGTAGCTTAGAGCAACTGGCATTTCTTCTCTTGGATAAGTGAATGTCAATGAACAGTCGTCTGCATATACATGTGATTCTGGGATGAGATGAAGAAGGTCGTTGAAGTAGACATTCCATAACAATGGACCCAGCACGCTTCCTTGTGGAACACTTGCCCCAATAGGATGTCTTGCTGATTCCATTCCATTGAGAACTACACTTAGAGATCTACCATGAAGGCAATCACTGAGGAGACATAGCGTGGAGCCTGCAATTCCCAGTGCTTGAAGTATTGCTAAGAGGCCCTGGTGCCACACCCGGTCGAAAGCGCCAGCAATGTTCAGTGCTACAAAGTGTGTATATTTCGCTTGCTCTTGCGAATTCCTTGCATTGTTAATATCTCTAGTAAGGCTGATGCATGCAGGGGATGAGATGAAAAGCTGTAAGCCTTCTCCCTGAAAGCTGGCTGCCTTGGATCAAAGTCTAGCGCAAGCTGGACTCCAAGGTATTGGTCCAGTGTGGGTAGATTGGTAAAGCACTGCGTACCTTGTTCCAAGGTTCGTAGGTTCGAGTCTCCTTCAGCCAGAGATCAGTGTTTGTGTATATTTCGCCTGCTCTTGCGAATTCCTTGCATATATATATATATATATATATATATATATATATATATATATATATATATATATATATATATATATATATATATATATATATATATATTCTTTCTTTCAACGTACCAGCCGTATCCCACTGAGGCGGGGTGGCCCAAAAGGGAAAACGAAAGTTTCTCCTTTCAAATTTAGTAATATATACAGGAGAAGGGGTTACTAGCCCCTTGCTCCCGGCATTTTAGTCGCCTCTTACGACACGCATGGCTAGTCAATTAGCAAGAACTCAGTTAAAATTAAGTCCTTTCTAAAATTTTATCTTGAACATTTAAAGTTATATTTTTTCATTTATGTTAATGTAAAAATTAATAATTTTGTACCAAAAGAACCTTAAAAAAGTATCCCTAACTTGTGGTAAATTGGTTTATATGTAACATTAATTAATGACCCTTAGAGTAGTCGATAAACTTTTGTCCAATATAAGTAACCAACCAATCAGCCTTCTGATTAGCTGTAATCTCTGTACTGTGTCTGTGAGGCAGTTAATGCAAAGTACAAGGCTTAAGGAGGTGCGAGAGGTTTCCTGCTTTCCATAAAAGGAACGTACATGGCTCTCGCTGGTAGTGGTGGAGGAGCGTCGCTGGATCATTGTTAGGTGGACGGCAGCCTTCAGAGGGATTCCTTGATGCTGGTGAGAGGTTCTTGATCATATGATTTGGAACTAACTTCCCCTTCCTCGGATCAACCCTGATTACTTTCCATTTACAAAACTCTGTATGACCCATGCGATTTTAGCACTTCCCCACCAACAGAATAATAATAGATGGGAGATTGAACCAAGACAGACTGGTGCTGGACATAACCAGCCGATGAGCCTTAGGGATGCTCACCTTACAACACAGTTCAGACTGATGTGACAAGATGAACTCTCACTCTCAGCAGTCATGAAAAAAATTCCCCTACCTGTAGTACATCTTGTTGGGTAAATGAACGTCTCAGACCCAGACTGTCAACATCCAAGACATAGTAAATGGCTGTGATCTGGACCAGGTGAGCACAGGATTGCTGGGTAGATGTGTTGGCTAGACAAGAGCGACTATCACTTACATTTACCAACTTTGCCCAATGAAGGTTAAATGTCCCTCTTTGTACAGTAAAAGGCAAATATATCCCTTTTTATCAGATGCAAATGCCAAGGAGGGGGGAGCCGACTAATAAGTACAAATGACTAATAACTAGGGGGGGGGTGGCTAATAAGCACAAATGACTAATAACTACTGCTGTCAGTAACTAGCAAAATCATTCATGCAACAACCTCACGGCTACCCATACTATCACTCGTTAATGCGGTTACAGAAAAAGGCGCTCTGCTACTCACCTCCTGTCAAGCCAGTGCGGTGTGTTGCAGCAGTCACAGGATGAATACCAGATCAGCTCTATAGCTGATCTGGAATTCATCCTGTAACACTAAGGACTCCTGACAAGGAATATCCGGCTCCAGTCTGCACTTACTGAGTGTCTACCTTCACAGAGTCTGTAAATCAGATAATTATTGGAAGAGTACCATAAGGAGTGTGCTTGGTCTGTCGTTTATACTGCTTACAACGATCTACTTCACCTCATCTCTCACTGTCATGTCTACACAGATGACTGATTGCATTGTTTATTTAATTATATATATATCAACGTCGCGACAATGATTGCAAGTTACACTTACTGCTGAGGAAACACGATTGATGATGGTGTCTAGACAGCACGATGTTCCTGTTCTTAGAATTCCATGAATATTGAGCGAAAGTGTCTTAACGACTGGAGTTTACCTGGAGAGAGTTCCGGGGGTCAACGCCCCCGCGGCCCGGGGTAAAGAAGTTGATATTACGGGAGAAATATAAAACAGTAATGACTTAAAGCAAAATAATTGTGTTATTTTTGTTTCCCTTGAAAAACTGAAAAATTTCTACTGACACAAACCTTATGACTCACACTGTACAACTCTTGGTCTTATGATCCAGACCATCCGCTAGCCTACAGGTCTACCGTATAACAGATTAAGTAATGCATCATAAGAGGTGATGAAAAAAAGCATACAGTGCCACTATGTGGTGCTCTCTTGACAGTAGCGACTGAAAAATTGTACATTGAACAAGTTATCCCTTTGATTATGAAATGTGTTCTTGGATTGCCCGCCCTCAATTTCTAGGCAACGAATCCATCTCCACCACCTAGGCTGAGTGGGTTTCTAATTTCAACAAGGCCTTCAAGACTGAAGATATGTCGACGGCCTTACTGTTACGTGCACAACAAATATTCTCAAGGTATCCCACTTGGCAGTACTTCGCGGACAGACAGAAGACAGTTATTATTGGACAAGACATTCAAACAAGTAAACAAGGAATGATTAAAGAACAAATATAGAAATATACTAGTAATGGTTTATTACAAATTACCCAACAAGACTGCAACAATCAGGAAAGAACGGTATCAGTGTTATTTTCTTTACCATCAGGTCATTTGTTTGCCCACCCATCCTTCAGCGTGTGGCAGGTCAGGCGAACCTGGGTCATTAACCTTCCAGCCCAACAGTTTTGTAGTGAGTTGGCTAGTGCCTCTGTGACACACTCATTACAATATACTCAATGTGAATATCCGACTTTATCTCCTCTCACTCTTTTGCTCTCATACTTTGGAGGGTGAAAAATTTTTTTTAGTAAATGTGACATTCACCTATGGATGTATGAGTAACGAGACGTGAATGATCGACACCATTCCCAGCTCTTCTAGGGCAGGGTAGATGCCTGAGCCCGAGCTTGCAGCTCACAAGACTGCCATTCCCGTTAGCCCCTTTGGGGTGGGGATGGCTGACCAGAGAGGCCTAGCTTCTCCCTACGAGCCCCGTGAGGGCGGGGAATGTGGCTAGGCCTGGGGACAGTTGGTCCCAACGATGAGAAGGTACTTGTACCTCCTCCCATGGTAGACGTTAGTCTGAGATACTCCCGAGACAGGGAGCCAAGGCCGGGCCACCACTTGGAAAAGGCCCGGGCCAGGAGAGTACCGGCGAATCAAGAAGAAGAGACGTGCATAAGGTGGCACAGTGGTTAACAACTTTGAAAATGAGCTTCAGTCGTTATTATATTACAAAACAAGTGCTACAGTTATGCATTTTAGATATTTCAGTCTCCGAGGTGAGCAAAAAAATATTTGGAAACAAACTAGCCAAGACAAAAGAAACGAAATTGTATGGTGATACCGACGGTTTTGGACACCTCGTGAAGTTCAGTGAGGCTAGATTAGTAGTTAAGGGAGAGGATTTACGTTGGCGAATGTGTTAATTGCTGTCAGTAACACTGTCTATCAAATATTCAGAAGTGACATTATGTCTAAATTGTTAATCAACCGGATATTACCCATTCTGGAGATTGTTGTATCATGATGTTGACACGTCCTTCTCAAACCTAACCCATCACAAAACAGTTCTACTACTACTACTACTACTGCTACTACTACTATTACTACTACTAACCTCTCGCAGCTTACCACTTGACTTCTACCACTATATATACTTATTCTTAGTTATCTCAGTATTAGGACTGAAGAACCTATTCTTGGTGAAGTACTGGTTACTCTGACACATAGTGTGCAGGTCTGAGTCCTGTTGTGGACGTATACACAATGTTAGTTAATAATTTCACCTGTTTGCGAACTGTTAAACATATATATATATATATATATATATATATATATATATATATATATATATATATATATATATATATATATATATATATATATATATATATATATATATATATGCAATAAGATCACAGTAAACCGGTGATTTTAAAATATGCAAAACAACCACTGTGAATAGTTGATAGTTCCTTGACAATGTGAGTAGTCACGAAAGCGCTTGGAATTTCACTACTCTTTCACAGTGGTTGTTTTGCATATATATATGTATATATATCATTAACAATACTGCGACTAGCCAAGGAGTCGAACCCATGCTGCTTTGGCCCGCCTCATGGTGAGCCAAAGACAGATGACGCTCTAGCCCACGGGACCACACAATTCTCAAGAATGACGCATCCAGCCAAGCTAGATGTTGTACCCTTCATCCGAGAGCATACGGTGGTGTGGAAGCCTCTGAGCTAATTTCATTCTACTCCCTTTGTAAGCCAATTCATTTTCCTTAATGTACATTCTCTGTGTACTGTACGGATAACAATTGTATCTTCTAATGCAATGGGAACTGTTTAGGTCTTTTAGTGACGTTAAACTGAAAAACTGGTGAACTATACAGATGAACATTCCATCTCATATGGGTGGTGCACATTTAATAATGAGAAGAAATTTCAGTAACCGTGAAAGGTTCATAGCAATAATTAAGTTATTTACTGAATAAGAAATCTAAACTATATATTTATCATTTATGAAACATTTTGGATCTACGAAAAGATTTTTTTTTTTTGTTAGGAGTTTTTGAGTCATGAGGCTACTTTATGAAGAAATTTCCAGAACTTTCGTTCCTTTATAACAAGACGAATCTGTCGGCTCGTTCTTTATTCTTGACATGTCATAGAGATATGTTTATTTGTTTATTACCACACATTCAACACATATGGACTGGGCTGTCTTTTCGTAATGGTTCTTCAAATACCTCTTAGAACCTTTGGCATCTGACAACAGATGGTTAGGCTTCTGGCGGTCAGGTCAGAGGCGCTTGGCTCTCTCTCTTCTGTGATAGGATGCCTCCATAGACACACCTACCTCAGTTGATCTAAATTCCATTCTACTACTGCAAGCTCTTCAAAAAATGTTGGCTGCAACATGAAAGACCTAGAGCTGTAATTCAACTTCCCTATGATTGTTTTGTACCTGTTTTTGCTTGTTCGGATATGTATTTATATTACATAAATGGATATATATTTATCCATTATATAATTTATTACTTATTTTATTATCACACTGGCCGATTCCCACCAAGGCAGGGTGGCCCGAAAAAGAAAAACTTTCACCATCATTCACTCCATCACTGTCTTGCCAGAAGGGTGCTTTACACTATAGTTTTTAAACTGCAACATTAACACCCCTCCTTCAGAGTGCAGGCACTGTACTTCCCATCTCCAGGACTCAAGTCCGGCCTGCCGGTTTCCCTGAACCCCTTCATAAATGTTACTTTGCTCACACTCCAACAGCACGTCAAGTATTAAAAACCATTTGTCTCCATTCACTCCTATCAAACATGCTCACGCATGCCTGCTGGAAGTCCAAGCCCCTCGCACACAAAACCTCCTTTACCCCCTCCTCCAACCTTTCCTAGGCCGACCCCTACCCCGCCTTCCTTCCACTACAGACTGATACACTCTTGAAGTCACTCTGTTTCGCTCCATTCTCTCTACATGTCCGAACCACCTCAACAACCCTTCCTCAGCCCTCTGGACAACAGCTTTGGTAATCCCGCACCTCCTCCTAACTTCCAAACTACGAATTCTCTGCATTATATTCACACACATTGCCCTCAGACATGACATCTCCACTGCCTCCAGCCTTCTCCTCGCTGCAACATTCATCACCCATGCTTCACACATTCCCCTCTTTGCTTCCAAGGACAAAGTTCTTTGTCTCCACAGACTCCTAAGTGCACCACTCACCCTTTTCCCCTCATCAATTCTATGATTCACCTCATCTTTCATAGACCCATCCGCTGACACGTCCACTCCCAAATATCTGAATACATTCACCTCCTCCATACTCTCTCCTTCCAATCTGATATCCAATCTTTCATCACCTAATCTTTTTGTTATCCTCATAACTTTACTCTTTCCTGTATTCACTTTTAATTTTCTTCTTTTGCACACACTACCAAATTCATCCACCAATCTCTGCAACTTCTCTTCAGAATCTCCCAAGAGCACAGTGTCATCAGCAAAGAGCAACTGTGACAACTCCCACTTTATGTGTTATTCTTTATCTTTTAACTCCACGCCTCTTGACAAGACCCTCGCATTTACCTCTCCTACAACCCCATCTATAAATATATTAAACAACCACGGTGACATCACACATCCTTGTCTAAGGCCTACTTTTACTGGGAAATAATTTCCCTCTTTCCTACATACTCTAACTTGAGCCTCGCTATCCTCGTAAAAACTCTCCACTGCTTTCAGTAACCTACCTCCTACACCATACACCTGCAACATCTGCCACATTGCCCCCCTATCCACCCTGTCATACGCCTTTTCCAAATCCATAAATGCCACAAAGACCTCTTTAGCCTTATCTAAATACTGTTCACTTATATGCTTCACTGTAAACACCTGGTCCACGCACTCCCTACCTTTCCTAAAGCCTCCTTGTTCATCTGCCATCCTATTCTCCGTCTTACTCTTAAT
This sequence comes from Cherax quadricarinatus, assembly GCF_038502225.1. Lineage (NCBI taxonomy): Eukaryota > Metazoa > Arthropoda > Malacostraca > Decapoda > Parastacidae > Cherax > Cherax quadricarinatus. The sequence goes on along the minus strand of NC_091293.1, from coordinate 62,578,961 downwards.
TCTTTCAATAATAACTCTACCATACACTTTACCAGGTACACTCAACAGACTTATCCCCCTATAATTTTTGCACTCTCTTTTGTCCCCTTTGCCTTTATACAAAGGAACTATGCATGCTCTCTGCCAATCCCTAGGTACCTTACCTTCTTCCATACATTTATTAAATAATTGCATCAACCACTCCAAAACTATATCCCCACCTGCTTTTAACATTTCTTTCTTTATCCCATCAATCCCGGCTGCCTTACCCCCTTTCATTTTACCTACTGCCTCACGAACTTCCCCCACACTCACAACTGGCTCTTCCTCACTCCTACAAGATGTTATTCCTCCTTGCCCTATACACGAAATCACAGCTTCCCTATCTTCATCAACATTTAACAATTCCTCAAAATATTCCCTCCATCTTCCCAATACCTCTAACTCTCCATTTAATAACTCTCCTCTCCTAGTTTTAACTGACAAATCCATTTGTTCTCTAGGCTTCCTTAACTTGTTAATCTCACTCCAAAACTTTTTCTTATTTTCAACAAAATTTGTTGATAACATCTCACCCTCTTTTTACATTGCTTCACCACTCTCTTAACCTCTCTCTTTTTCTCCATATACTCTTCCCTCCTTGCATCACTTCTACTTTGTAAAAACTTCTCATATGCTAACTTTTTCTCCCTTACTACTCTCTTTACATCATCATTCCACCAATCGCTCCTCTTCCCTCCCGCACCCACTTTCCTGTAACCACAAACTTCTGCCGAACACTCTAACACTACATTTTTAAGCCTACCCCATACCTCTTCGACCCCATTGCCTATGCTCTCATTAGCCCATCTCTCCTCCAATAGCTGTTTATGTCTTACCCTAACTGCCTCCTCTTTTAGTTTATAAACCTTCACCTCTCTCTTCCCTGATGCTTCTATTCTCCTTGTATCCCATCTACCTTTTACTCTCTTCGTCCTGTTTCCTGACGAACCTTACCTAACCTAACCTAACCTTTTACTCTCAGTGTAGCTACAACTAGAAAGTGATCTGATATATCTGTGGCCCCTCTATAAACATGTACATCCTGAAGTCTACTCAACAGTCTTTTATCTACCAATACATAATCCAACAAACTACTGTCATTTCGCCCTACATCATATCTTGTATACTTATTTATCCTCTTTTTCTTAAAATATGTATTACCTATAACTAAACCCCTTTCTATACAAAGTTCAATCAAAGGGCTCCCATTATCATTTACACCTGGCACCCCAAACTTACCTACAACACCCTCTCTAAAAGTTTCTCCTACTTTAGCATTCAGGTCCCCTACCACAATTAGTCTCTCACTTGGTTCAAAGGTTCCTATACATTCACTTAACATCTCCCAAAATCTCTCTCTCTCCTCTACATTCCTCTCTTCTCCAGGTGCATACACGCTTATTATGACCCACTTCTCGCATCCAACCTTTACTTTAATCCACATAATTCTTGAATTTACACATTCATATTCTCTTTTCTCCTTCCATAACTGATCCTTCAACATTACTGCTACCCCTTCCTTTGCTCTAACTTTCTCAGATACTCCAGATTTAATCCCATTTATTTCCCTCCACCGAAACTCCCCTACCCCCTTCAGCTTTGTTTCGCTTAGGGCCAGGACATCCAACTTCTTTTCATTCATAACATCAGCAATCATCTGTTTCTTGTCATCCTCACTACATCCACGCACATTCAAGCATCCCAGTTTTATAAAGTTTTTCTTCTTCTTCTTACTAAAAAAGAGAAGAAGAAAAACCATTATATAAATGGATATATATTTATATAATTGTCAACAATTTCTGAAAAGTTGTATGCTTCTTAAGTGAGATTAGTTAATTCTTATGTATTTTCATGTTCTGAATCCAAATATCAACTTGAAAAATGCTTATTGGTTATAGGTTTAAAGATACGAGACATGTAACATTCGATTATTTAATTATAATGTACAATATGTGTCAGATATTTTAAACTATGCCTTTTTGCTTGACGCTTATAGTGAGCTAAAGAATCATCTCTTGTCAATGTCCAGCAATAGTCTGCAAGTATTCTTGTGCCCCATTTGCCCTGGTACTATTTTTCCATGGTTGAAATATCTTGGTGAAACCTTTCACCATGTTCGTCACTAACTGCCCCACAGTTCGCTGGAGAGAAGTCTGTATATGAGTCCAAAAAGTGGATTTTAAGTGATATGTTACATCCCATGTTCCTGTAAGCCTTGATGAGGTTTTCCACCAATTCTTCATAGTTGCCTTCCCTTCTGTTTCTGAGAAATCCATTCGCCACTAACTTGAATGCTTCCCAAGCAGCTTTCTCCTTCTCATGAAGCTCTGATTCAAAGTCACCATCTTGAAGAAGCTCTCGAATCTGAGGACCATTGAAGACTCCCTCTCTTATCTTAGCGTAGCTCAGCGAGGAGAATTTTGATGTTAAATATTTGAATCCCTGGCCAGATCTGTCCAGAGATTTTACAAAGTTGTTCATGAGTCCCAGTTTCATGTGTAGTGGTGGTAGCAAAATTTTTTTTGGTTCAATAAGAGGTGGATGTTGAACAGTTTTCATCCCAGGCTCCAATAATTGACGAGGTGGCTAGTTTCGCCAGGTGTAGTGGGAACCTCTTGCACGGCTGTCCCATTCACATAGAAAGCAGCAGTACTTGGTGTATCCACCCCACAAACCCATCACAAGAGCAACAACCTTTAAGTCACCACAGAGCTGTCATTGATGTTCATCATATTTCGTGCATTGCAACATATGCTTTATATTCTCATAAATTTCTTTCATATGTGGTGCATAGCCCACTGTAACTGGTGGTTTACTATTGCTGTTATGCAGCAAGACAACTTTCAGACTCGTTTTTGATGAATCTATAAACAACCTCCAGTGACTGGGTTCATAGTCGATGCCAAGTGCTTCCATTAGACCATTAATATTGTTGCCAATAAATCACCTTCCATTACGATGAAATCGTTGAACTGCTGCTGACGGTCACGAAATTTTGAAATGTTCACATCAGCTGCTCGGAGATTCCACTGATGAAGACGAGAGCCTCGCAGCTCTGCCTTATTTTTGTGTAGGTGCAGGTCCCTGACAAGGTCATGGATTTCCCCCTTTGTTATGAGATGTGGCCTAGAGGAATGTGCTTCATCAAAGTTTATGTCACTGTAATCCAGCACTGTCATCCTCCTCTCCTTCCTCCTCACCACTTTCTTCATCTGACTCAGGTACAGATAGACCTTCTCCATGTGGAACTGGGCGAATAGCTGATGGAATGTTTGGATATTCGATGGGCCCCTTTTGTTTCTTTGACAAGCCCTTTTGTGCTGGAGGTACCATGCAGAAATAACAATTGTTGGTATGATCTCTTGGTTCCCGCCATGTCATTGGCACAGCAAAAGGCAATCATTTCTTCTTCCTGTTCAACCATTAGCGAAGGTTCGTAGCACAATTGTTGCAGCATATATGTGGAGCCCAGTTGTTATCCTGGTCACCAGTCTTGCATCCAAAATACAGCTGATAAGCCTTTGTAACCATAGCAGTTATATGGAGCTTCAGTGATGCGAAGGTCACCTCACCACAAATGTACCAGAAGTTGTCTACCCTATTATTATTATTATTATTATTATTATTATTATTATTATTATTATTATTATTGTCATTATTATTATTATTATTATTATTATTATTATTATTATTATTATTATTATTGTCATTATTATTATTATTATTATTATTATTATTATTATTATAATTATTATTATTATTAATTATTATTATTATTATTATTATTATTATTATTATTATTATTATTATTATTATTATTATTATTGTTATTATTATTATTATTATTATTGATGTTGTTTTTGTTATGGTATTACATATAATTGCTATTATATTCATGGAAAAGCGCTCAACCAGTAAGGGTCATATTGTGGCCGGGGAATGAGAAGTAATTTAATTCCTTAAAACCAGAACCTCTGTGCAAGCATAGTGGATCTCCTTTGAAGGGTGATGTAAGCAGCAGGGAGAAGACAGCAACAATTTCTCCCTTGCTCCATCCTTCCTCCTCCCATTACATCCCTTCCCCCACCATGTCCCATTCCCTTCTTCACAACTCTCTCTCTTCCCCCTCTCTCTCACAACATCCCCTTCCCCCACCCCCTCTCCTTCTTCCCAGTTTCAGGGAGGTCATCTCCGCTGATGCTGGAGGGAGGGTGGAAGAGCCTACTGTATGATGCCAGTTATCCTTGAGGAGCGTCAGTCAGATATTGGTGGTGATGGTGGTAGTGGTTGTGGTGATGTGGTGATGGTGGTAGTGGTTGTGGTGATGTGGTGATGGTGGTAGTGGTTGTGGTGATGGTGGTGATGGTGGTAGTGGCTGTGGTGGCAGTAGTGGTGGTTGGGGAGGTGGTGGTGGTGGTGGTGGTAGTGGCGGTTGTGGTGGTGGTGGTGGTGGTGATGGTGGTGGTGGTGGTGGTTGTGGTGGTGGTGGTGATAGTCGTTGATGTGGTAGCGGTGGTGGTGGTGGCAGTGGTGGTGGTGCTGGTGGTGGTGGTTGTGGTGGTGGTGGCGGTGGTGCTATTGGTGGTGATGGTGGCGGTGGTGTTATTGGTGGTGATGGTGGTGATAGTGGTAGTGGAGGCAGTGGTGGTGGTGGTGGCGGTGGTGGTGGTTGTGGTTGCCGAGGTGGTGGTGCTATTAGTGGTGATGATGGTGGTGGTGGTGGTGGTGGTTATAGTGTTGGTAATGATAGTGATTGTGGTGGTGGTGGTGATTGTGGTGGTTGTGATGGTGATAGCGGTGATGGCGATGACAGCAGTGGTGGTGCTAGGGGTAATGATGGTGGTAGTGATGGCAGTGGTAGTGGTGATGGTGGTGAGATTGTGGTGGTTGTGGTGATGGTGGCAGCGGTGCTATTGGTGATGATGATGGTGCTGGTGGTGGTGGGGGTGGTGGTGGTGACAGCAGTGGTTGTGTTGGTGGTGGCGGCGGCGGCGGCGGTGATGGTGGTGATGGCCTCTAGGGAATTCCATAGGTATGGTAACTTTAGACATGCAAAAGACCTTCCATACAGTCAACCACAATATATTATGTAAGAAACTACAAGCTATCGGCATAGGTTCTGTAGCCTAGTTTAAGTCCTACCTGAGCTACAGGAAACAAATTGTCAAGATCAACAACACAGAATCAGAATCTCTGCCGATAACATGTGGGGTTCTCCAAGGTAGTATCCTGGGTCCCTTATTGTTCCTATGTTATCTGAATGACATGACTATCAGTGTCAAGTGTAAACTTCTATTGTATACAGATGACAGTGCTCTGTTAGTGTCAGGTAAAGACCCACACGATATAGCTAATGTACTATCACTAGTACTAGAGCCCTGCAGCAAATGGTTAATAGACAACAAATTATTGTTACACCTTGGGACAACGGAACCCATATCTTTGACACGAAACTTAAACTTAAAAGGGTGAATAATTTTAATGTCCAGTATAATGGGGAGACCATCACTTCAGTTTCCTCAGTAAAATATCTGGGAATCCCCTTTGACCCATGCATGTCAAGAGAACTGAGAGGGAACAGCGTAGTAAAGAAAGTGAATGCCAGACTAAAGTTCTTCTACAGACAAGCACAGTATCTACCTACTGAGGCTCGCAGGACCCTATGTCTAGCTCTTATACAATATCATATAGACTACTTTTGTTCTTCATGGTACTCTGCCTTAACAAAAAAAAAATGGAAGAGAGACTACAAATCATCCAGAACAAAATGGTGAGATTATCCTGGACCTGGTCCAAGAGAACATGTAGGCCAGAACGAATTACAACAACTGGATATGCTGAATGTTAAAGATAGAGTAAAACAACTGAAGTTAAATCACGTTTATAAAATTGCTCACAGTGTCCAGAATAACTTGCTGCCAAATTTGTCAAGGCTGGGAACCTTTACTAGGATAAGGGAACACAACTTTGTAGTACCCATAGTCAGTGGACAGGCTTCAAAAACATTTTATTGTACAGCAACAAAGGAGTGGAACAGATTACCTGCACCTGTCAAAGTGTGTCACAGCATGAGCCAGTTCAAGAACAGAACCAAAAGGTACCTAATGAATGTAGCTACAGAAAGGGAGGAGAGTGGTTTCTTGTACAGCTAACATACATGTAGCTATTATTGTGATCTCAACATATCATTAATGTTAATGAAAATAACTCACTTTACCTTATTCCTAGTATATCTCCTTTTATTTTTTAAATAATAAGTTATTACAAGGACCCCAATGGAAATAAGTCACTTTTCCTAACTTTTTTGGGTTATCTACACATATGCTGCTGTGTATGATAATTTATGTAACTGTATTTATGTGTACCTGTACCTGAATAAACTTACTTACTAGGAGGGGGATGCAGGTGTATGAGGATATAGGTGGAGGGGAATGCAGGTAGAGGAGGATGAGAGATGTGATGGGCGTGACGTGAATACTGTGAGAACTTTGTCAAGGTTAAGAGAGGCGGAAATGTGACGTGGCTGGAGAGGGTAGCGGTGTAAGGATAGCGGGGTAGGGGAGAGGATAGTGGGGAGGGGAGAGATTCTCGGGGAAGGGAGAGAATAGCAGGAGAGGGGGGAAGGATAGCAGTAGGGAGTATAGGGAAAGAGGGAGAGAAAGAATGTTAATTGAGAGATGAGGAAGATGGTGCTACTTGAAAGGAGTAAAGTGAGGGATAAATGTGGGGTGAGGAGGGATGTGTTGCATAATGAGAGAGATGGAAAATGGAATGGAATGATGGGAGGGGATGGTGGTGCTAAGTGAGGTGAAGGGGAAGGGGGCAGTTAATATGGTAGAATGAAGAGGGTTAAAAGTGGGAAAGGAAGGAGTGCTAAATGATGGGGATAGGAGAAAGGGGTGCTAGAAGAAGAGGAAAAGATGTAGTGCTACATGAGAAGGAAAACAAGTTGTTTTAATTGTCCTTGTATCCTTGCCAAGATATCTTTCCTTGTTTTTGTTTTTCTTTCGTCCCACTCCTCATCCACTTGGCATTTCTGACCATCTACTATAATATCTTATGTTGCTAACTCTACTCTCTTCCACTTATTGTTTATTGTTCTTTTGTTTGGCCATTTTCTTTTCCTATTAGCTTCATACATTTAGTTGAAAAGGTTTTGTCTATTATTCAAGCACATACAAGTGATGGAGTGACTGTCAGTGATGCCAGTTGATGGAGAGACTGTTGATTTGACAGTCAAGTTCTTAAGATCCTCCAGTGATTTCTGCCTTGCCATATGATAGTGGGAGTATCTTTACTGTCTTGGTCGATATTCTCCTATCATTCATTCTGAAGATTAGGATGTACTGTAACACTGGGCAGTGTCGAGAAACAGGTCTTAACCTGACTGACACTGACTAATTAATTATTACGTCAATCAAAATCTGCCCTGAGCACCAGCCATCACGTGTTTAGTGAAGTATATTAAGTGGAAGCGACCATTCAGGACAAGGCTGCAGGAAATTACACCTCAGTACACTTACCAGTGTGTGGACTGATTGATGTATCTGGATGTGGCTTACTAGAGACGCCAGATTCTTTTCTTAGCCTCATGATATAAGCCGGTAATATATACCTGTGTGCTATGGAACTGCATAATATCCAAACATTGTTAAAGTACTTTACATACCCATCTGGAGACATTCTGGGTACAAGGGTTTTACATATTGTGAGTTTGTCTAAGGTACCTCCTTGTGTATCCATGGATGTAGAACTTCCTTATTCCATTGACTCCCAGAGTACACCTGAAGAATTGAGCCACTGAGTCTACACTATAAAACTAAGGTAAATAATGCCGGAATTATCATGCACTTTTATTCTACCGGATTATACACAGCGGTTTCTCAAGGGTGCCCAGAGTGACTGCCTTTGAGATTCAGAACTTCTGGTCTGCTGGCACTGTACTGCCAGGTTGTGGGCCTACAGGGGTATAAGATCATAAAAATGGAGGAACATTGCAGCAAACCTACTGTCCCATACAAGACATTGGCTGTACTTATGCTACTTACACATATATATACCTAGTCTAACTTAACTGTCTAAACCACAATCTTAAACCAGCTTACCAATAGCTTACAATCAAGGTTGAAGTTAGAGGCTTGGCAACACAATAATCTTCAGAGGCCTTCATTGTTGAAGGGGAACCTGCTGAGGGCTTCCTCTCTAACTCCCCCTCCCTAGTACCACCATCCCACCAGTTAAAAGTTCAGGTCTTCTAGCTTCGTCTAGCACAGAAAATACTAGTTTTACCGTATGTCAGAGTGTGGTACAGTGCCCAGTGTGTTGTGTGTACTCACATTTTATTACTCACCTCTCAGAAGCTGCAGAAGTCGATGCTTAGCTCCTGGACCAGCTTTTTAACCTACTGCTTGTTCGATTTACACCCTCCTATTCCTAAATTACGTTTGGTGCCCACCGACACTGCTACAACATCAAGGTCGTTCCAGGTCCTGACCAGCATGAAGCTGAAGAAATACTTCATGTCATTCTAGTGACTCATCGGTATCATTAACTTCCAACTCCATATTCATGTACCTGTTTCTCGCCTCTGGAACATTCTCTGACCACTCGATCATGTCTTCTGAGTATTGTGTATATCATTATTCTGTCTTTCCCTCTTTCTCTGTCCTCTAATGTTATAGGTTCCAGTTCCAAAAAGTCTCTCCTCATAGCAAATTCACCTGAGCTCTGCCACAATCCACGTTGCAAAGCTTTGCACTGTCTCCAGTTTCTTAATATGTTTTAGCAGGCGAGGGTTCGATACTGGTGCTGCATACTCCATGGGGTCTGGCATATGGTGTTTAAAGAGTCTTGAATGATTCTTTGTTGACATCTCCAAACGAACATTGGTTGCATAGGTTATATGATGTGCACCTGTGTGTATTGTGTGTGTGTGTATGCATGTGTTGTGTGTGTGCGTCTACTCACCTATTTGTGGTTGCAGGGGTCGACTCATAGTTCCTGGCCCCGCCTCTTCACTGATCACTACTAGGTCCTCTCTCTCCCTGCTCCATGATTTTTATCAAACCTCGTCTTAAAATTATGTATGGTTCCCGCCTCCACTACGTTATTTGCCAGACTATTCCAATCTATGACTTAAGAAACACTTCCTAACATCTCTTTGACTCATCTAAGACTTCAACTTCCAATTGTGACTCTGTTTCTGTGTCCCATCTCTGGAACATCCTGTCTCTGTTCACCTTGTCAATTCATTGCAGTATTTTGTATGCCGTTATTATGTCTCCCCTAACCCTCCTGTCCTCTAGTGTTGTCAGGCCGATTTCCCTTAACCTTTCGTCGTAGGACATTGCCCTTAGCTCTGAGACTAGTCTTGTTGCAAACCTTTGCACGTGTGCGTGTGTGCGTGTGCGTGTCTGTGTGTGTGTACTCTCCTATTTGTACTCACCTATTTGTGGTTGCAGGGGTCTATTTACAGCTCCTGGCCCCCCTTCTCGCTTGTCGCTACTAGGTCCACTGTCTCCCTGCTCCATGAGCTTTATCGTATCGCTTATTAAAGCCGTGGATGGTTCCTGCCTCCACTACATCACTCTCCAGATTGTTCCACTTCCTGATAACTCTGCGGCTGAAGAAATACTTCTTAACATTCCTGTGACTTATTTGAGTTTGCAACTTCCAGTTGTTCCCCCTTGTTGCTGTGTTCCATCTTTAGAACACTGTTAATTCTCCTCAGTATTTTATATGTCGTTATCATGGCCTTCTTATTTCTCCCGCCCTACAGTGTCGTCAGATTGAGTTCCCTTAACTTCTCCTAGTTGGACATACCCTTTAGCTCCGGGACTAGTCTTGTTGCAAACCTTTGCACATTCTCTAATTTCTTGACGTACTTGACCAAGTGTGGGTTCCAAACTGGCGCTGCATATTCCAATATGGGCCTAATGTACATAGTGTACAGGGTCCTAAATGAGTCCTTACTTAGATGTCGGAATGCCGTTCATAGGTTTGCCAGGCGCCCGTATTCTGCAGCAGTTATTTAGTTGATGTACGCCTCAGGAGATGTGCCCAGTGTTATACACACATTAAGATTCTTTTCCTTGAGCGAGGTTTGTAGGCTCTGGCCTCCTAGACTGCACTCCGTCTCTGGTCTTCTTTGCCTTTCCCCAATCTTCTTGACTTTGCACTTGGTGGGGTTGAACTCCAGGAGCCAATTGCTGGACCAGGTCTGCAGCCTGTCCAGATCCCTTTGTAGTTCTGCCTGGTCCTCGTCCGATTTAATTCTTCTCATCAACTTCACATCATGTGCAAACAGGGACACTTCGGATTCTATTCCTTCCGTCAGGTCGTTCAGAAATACCAGAAACAGCACCGGTCCTAGGAGTGATCCCTGTGGCACCCCGCTCGTTACAGGCGCCCACTCTGACACCTCGCCACGTACCATGACTCGCTCTTGTCTTACAGACGTCACCCTGTCATAGAACTCCAGTAGGTTTGTGACACAGGATTTCCCGTCCCTGAAACCGTGCTGGCTGTCATTGATAAGCTCATTCCTTTCTAGGTGTTCCACCACTCTTCTGATAATTTTCTCCGTGACTTTACGTACTATACACGTCAGTGACACTGGTCTGTAGTTTTAATGTTTTCGTGTCTGTCTCTTTTTTAAAAAAATTGGACTACATTTGCTGTCTTCCATACTTCCGGCAGTCGTCCTGTTTCGAGAGATGTACTCACCTATTTGTACTCACTTATTTGTGGTTGCAGGGGTCGAGTCATAGCTCCTGGCCCCGCCTCTTCACTGGTTGCTACTGGGTCCTCTCTCTCCCTGCTCCATGAGCTTTATTAAACCTCGTCTTAAAACTATGTATGGTTCCCGCCTCCACTACTTCACTTTCTAGGCTATTCCACTTCCTGACAACTCTATGACTGAAGAAATACTTCCTAACATCCCTTTGACTCATCTGACTCTTCAACTTCCAATTGTGACCCCTTGTTTCTGTGTCCCCTCCCTGGAACATCCTGTCTTTGTCCACCCTATCTATTCCGCGTAGTATTATATGTGTCGTTATCATGTCTCCCCTCACCCTCCTGTCCTCCAGTGTCGTCAGCCCGATTTCCCTTAACCTTTCTTCGTAGGACATTCCCCTTAGCTCTGGAACTAACCTTGTCGCAAACCTTTGTACTTTCTCTAATTTCTTGACGTGCTTCATCAAGTGCGGGTTTCAAACAGGTGCTGCATACTCCAGTATGGGCCTGACGTACACGGTGTACAGTGTCTTGAACGATTCCTTGTTAAGGTACCTGAACGCTATTCTCAGGTTTGCCAGGCGCCCATATGTATATATATATATATATATATATATATATATATATATATATATATATATATATATATATATATATATATATATATATATCTGCAGCAGTTATCTAGTTGATGTTGTGGTGTGTGTGTGTGTGTGTGTGTGTGTGTGTGTGTGTGTATGTGTGTGTATGTGTGTGTGTGTGTGTGTGTGTGTGTGTATGTGTGTGTGTGTGTGTGTGTGTGTGTGTGTGTGTGTGTGTGTGTGTGTGTGTGTGTGTGTGTGTGTGTGTGTGTGTGTGTGTGTGTGTGTGTGTGTGTGCACATCCTTCTCAATCTCTCCATTATTTTGAGAGACAGAGACAGAGAGGTGAATAGAACCTCGAGGGACCCTGAGAGAATCTAAAGGACCTTAAAGAACCCCGAGGGGCCTCGAGGGACCCCGAGAAACTCCGAGGAAACATATGGAACTCCAAGGGTGTTCTAGGGATCGTAAGGGACGTGGAACCTAGAAAGACTCAAAGGAACTTGTTGACATCTGAGGGTTCTTCTGCATATTAATTAATATTATGAACTTCAGACAGAGGAGATGGAGGGAAGAAGAGAGAGAGAGAAGGGGGAAGCGGAGGAGGGAGATAGGAAGAGAAAGACAGCGTAGTGATGAGGGACGAGAAGTGAAGTACAAGAGAGGAAGAGTGTAGGAGAGAAGGTGGATAGAAGGGGAGGCAGAGGAGAAGGGAAGACAGAATAGAAGGGAGGAGAGAGAATAGGAGGGAGAGGAGAAGGGGAAGGGAGAATGGGTGGGATAGGAGGGATGGGTGAAAGAGTTAAATGTGGTAACTTTTACTTTCAATTTGTCCCACTGATGTCTTAGATATTCCAGACGGGTCCCAGGAGAGAGGGAAATGAGGAGGGAGGGTTGGGTGGTCGGTGGGAGGGAGGGAGAGAGGTGGAGGAGGGAGGGAGGGTCGGATTGTTGGTTAGATGGAGTGTGAGAAATAGGAAGGAAGGGTAGGAGGCCTCGTCTGAGAGAGGTAGGAAGGTTTACCTGTAGGTTAACTGTAGTCTCTTCCATGAGCCACTACTTCCATGGTTTGGTCCCAGACCAGGCCTCCTTGTAGCTGGCCTCATCAGTCATGTTGTTGGTGCCCTCTGCACGCACCATAGACCAGGTGTAGTCACCACTGCCTAACTGATCAGGAATTGACTTAAGGAACAGGTAGAGGTTTGTTGGCACTTTCTCTTATGTACGATGATAGTGTGTTGGAGAGTTGTGGAATCTTGACACTTACTGGCAGCTCGATCACTAGCGCACTCGGCTCACACACTGAGGTCCGGAGTTCGAATCTCCTCCGGTACGACTGGAACACAATAGGGACGTGTTTCCATAAGACACTTGCTGTCCCTGTTCACGCATCAGTTTACAATGGGTACCTAAGTGTTAGTCGACTGGTGTGGGTTGCATCCTGGGGCAAAAATTTACCTAATTTACCCAAAATGCTCAGCATAACAAGTGACTTTCTATATAGTAGTATGTTATTGATGTCAACTAGGACTGTATACCTTGTACATGTACTTGTAGTAAATAAAGATATTATTATTATTATTATTGTTATTATTATTATTATTGTTATTATTATTATTATTATTATTATTATTATTATTATTATTATTACTGTTGTTATTATTATTATTATTATTATTGTTGTTGTTATTACTATTATTATTATTATTATTATTATTATTGTTGTTATTATTATTATTATTATTATTATTATTATTATTATTACTGTTGTTATTATTATTATTATTATTATTATTATTGTTGTTATTACTATTATTATTATTATTATTATTATTATTGTTGTTATTATTATTATTATTATTGTTATTATTGTTGTTGTTGTTGTTGTTGTTGTTATTATTATTATTATTATTATTATTACTATTTCTCGTACCGTTTTCCAAGTTTCTTGCTTTCACACGTAGTTATATCAGTGTGCAGGTGCGGGACCAATCTTTCCAGAATATTACTGGTGTAGGTTATGATGTATCTTCCACGCAAACTTTCTGTGGAAGGACGTCAAGCTCTACCAGTAATTTATTTGCTTGACTGAGACTATACGAGTTGTGAAGGTTCTTTGACAGCAATTTCGCCAGAGACTGAATGAGGGAGGATTGTTTTATTTATCTATGTTTCACTGTCATATTACATCACACAGGTTGGGGTTTATTCAAAATGTTGAAGTCTGTCAACCTGAGCTGGGAGATTTCAGTAAGCAATGTGCATATCGTCACTTATTTTAGTAAAGGTTCATCAGCTACAGGAGATTCAAAAGTTTGTTCCAGCAGAGCTGGAGTTATTATCACTTGGGCATTGCCACCTCTCAGGATACTCCATTCTATACACAGGAGAAATGCAATTTTCTTGAAGATATCTCCATTATCCCAGACAATGGATAAGAAAAAATAATACATAGCAGACATAAGAAAGAGAGGGGAACATGAATCTGGTTGTCACACACACAGACATTTTCTTGGACTGCAAGAAGGCTTTCGATACAGTTCCTCACAAGAGATTAGTACAGAAGCTAGAGGAACAGGCACGTATAACAGGAGGGGCACTGCAATGGATCAGAGAATACCTAACACGGAGGCAACAACGAGTCATGGTCCGTGATGAGATATCACAGTGGTCGCCCGTGACGAGCGGGGTCCCACAGGGGTCAGTCCTGGGACCAGTGCTAATCTTGGTATATGTCAACGACATGACGGAAGGGATAGACTCAGAAGTGTCCCTGTTTGCAGATGACGTGAAGTTAATGAGAAGAATTAAATCAGACACGGACCAGACAGGGCTACAAAGAGACCTAGACAGGCTGAATGCGTGGTCCAGCAACTGGCTCCTAGAATTTAACCCCGCCAAATGCAAAGTCATGAAGATCGGAGGAGGGCAAAGAAGGTCGCAGACAGAGTATAGGCTAGGAGGCCAAAGGCTGCAAACCTCCCTCAAGGAGAAAGATCTAGGAGTGAGTATAATACCGAGTACATCACCAGAAGCACACATTAACCAGATAACTGCTGCGGCATATGGGCGCTTGGCAAACCTGAGAATAGCGTTCAGGTACCTCAGTAAGGAATCGTTCAAGACTTTATACACTGTGTACGTCAGGCCCATACTGGAGTACACAGCACCAGTTTGGAACCCACACCTGGTCAAACACGTCAAGGAATTAGAGAAAGTGCAAAGGTTTGCAACAAGGCTAGTTCCAGAGCTAAGGGGAATGTCTTATGAAGAAAGGTTAAGGGAAATCGGTCTGACAACACTGGAGGACAGGAGGGTCAGTGGAGACATGATAACGACATACAAAATACTGCGTGGAATAGACAAGGTGGGCAGAGACAGGATGTTCCAGAGAAGGGACACAGAAACAAGAGGTCGCAATTTGAAGCTGAAGGCTCAGATGAGTCAAAGGGATGTTAGGAAGTATTTCTTCAGTCATAGAGTAGTTAGGAAGTGGTATAGTCTGGCAAGCGATGAAGTGGAGGCAGGAACTATACATAGCTTAAAGACGAGGTATGATAAAGCTCATGGAGCAAGGGGAGAGAGGACCTAGTAGCAGTCTGTGAAGAGGCGGGGCCAACAGCTGAGTCTCGACCCCTGCAACCACAATTTGGTGAGTACACACACACACACACACACACACACACACGCGCGATAGCGATAGCGACAGTACACAAGAAGAAAGGACTACACTGAAAGAGAGAGTACAGAGATGCAAGGAGGAATGAGAGGCAATGATGAAGATGAGCAGGATCCAGACACAGGAGGAAGAGCGAACACACCCCACAAAATCTCCCACCGAAAGACTCCAACCGCGACAATCCCAACGCAACTGAGCAACCCAAACCACAACCCACTCACTGTTCCCTCTTCCAGCAACACCCACATCCCAAACCTCACCCCAACAGCTGTCCCTTATGGGCATTCTGACCCCAACCCCATCATCACAAACCCCAACTACACCACAGCCCCCCACAGGCCCTCCCCAAAGCTCCTGCTCCCCCAACCCCAATATTCTTGCAGGACCACAGTGATAGAAAAGAAGCTGAAAGTTTGGTACACAAACGCGGACGGAATAACGAATAAACATGAGGAGTGGCACGAAAGAATCAGTGAGAAATCCCCAGACATCATAGCAGTCACAGAAACAAAACTCGCTGAGACAATAACAGACGCAATCTTCCCACCGGGATATCAGATCCTCAGAAAAGATAGAAGGATGTTAGGTAAGACACATATGCAACAGTTAGGTATCTTTATTATGAAACGTTTCGCCTACACAGTAGGCTTCTTCAGTCAAGTACAGAAAAGTTGATAGAAGCAGAAGATACTTGAAGACGATGTAATCAGTCCATCACCCTTAAAGTTTTGAGGTGGTCAGTCCCTCAGTCTGGAGAAGAGCATTGTTCCAAAGTATGAAACAATATGGAGATGAAGTGACAGAATGGAGCTTTTTATAGCGCCAAGAGGTGAGACGTAGGCCACTAGGAGAGGTAAGAACTCAGATGTTGAAAGGTCAGGTCCCTCTCAAATCCAGCCGCTCTCACTAGTGGAAGTTGTCGAAGTTGATTGCAGGTCTGTACCAAGATACCCTTGTGTTGCAGCGTCTGACAGATTGAACATTAAAATGGTATAAAATACCGACAGGTTGTTAGGTAAGACACATATGCAACTGTTGCATATGTGTCTTACCTAACAACCTGTCGGTATTTTATACCATTTTAATGTTCAAAGATAGAAGGAGTAGAGGGGGAGGAGGAGTTGCACTGCTCATAAAAAAACGATGGGGATTTGAGGAAATGGAAGGCATGGACGTGATTGGAGAAAGAGACTACATAGTAGGTGCAATTCAGTCTGAAGAACATACAGTAGTCATTGGAGTGATGTATAACCCACCACGGAACTGCAGGAGGCCAAGAGAGGAGTATGAAGAAAACAACAGGGCGATGGTGAACACACTGGCTGAGGTGGCAAGAAGAGCTCACTCGAGCTGAGCAAAGTTACGGGTAATTTGTGATTTCAACCACAGGGAGATCGACTGGGAAAACCTGGAGCCACATGGGGGTCCCGAAACATGGAGAGCCAAGATGATGGATGTGGTACTTGAAAACTTCATGCATCAACATGTCAGGGACACTTCCAGAGAAAGAGGGGAGGATGAGCCAGCAAGACTGGATCTTGTGTTCACCCTGAGCAGTTCAGACATTGAGGACATCACTTATGAGAGGCCCCTGGGAGCTAGCGATCACGTGGTTCTGAGTTTTGATTATATAGTAGAGTTACAAGTGGAGAAGGTAACAGGAACTGAATGGGAAAAGCCAAACTACAAAAGGGGGGACTACACAGGTATGAGGAACTTTCTGCAGGAGGTTCAGTGGGACAGAAAACTGGTAGGAAAATCAGTAAACGAGATGATGGAATGTGTAGCAACAAAGTGCAAGGAGACAGAGGAAAGGTTTGTTCCCAAGGGAAACAGAAATAATAGGAAGACCAAAGCATGTCCTTGGTTTACCCGAAGGTGTAGGGAGGCAAAAACTAAGTGCACCAGAGAATGGAAAAGGTACAAGAGGCAAAGGACCCAGGAAAATAAGGAGATTAATAGAAGAGCCAGAAACGAGTATACACAGATAAGGAGGGAGGCCCAGCGACAGTAGGAAAACGACATAGCATCGAAAGTCAAGTCTGACCCGAAACTGCTGTATAGCCACATTAGGAGGAAGACAACAGCCAAAGACCAGGTGATAAGGCTGAGGAAAGAAGGCAGAGAACTCACAAGAAATGATCAAGAGGTATGTAAGGAGCTCAACATGAGATTTAAGGAAATATTTACAGTGGAGACAGGAAGGCCTCTTGGGGGACAGACCAGATGGGGACACCAGCAAGGAATATACCAACAAGTGTTGGATGACATACATACAGATGAGAAGGTGAAGAAACTGCTAAGGGACATTGATACCTCAATGGCAATGGGACCGGACAACATCTCCACGTGGGTCCTTAGAGAGGGAGCGGATATGTTGTGTGTGCCACTTACCACAATCTTCAACATATCTGGAAACTGGGCAACTACCTGAGGTATGGAAGACGGCAAATGTAGTTCCCAATTTTAAAAAAAGGAGACAGAAAAGAGGCATTAAACTATAGACCTGTGTCACTGACGTGTATAGTATGCAAAGTTATGGAGAAGATTATCAGGAGGAGAGTGGTGGAGCACCTGGAACGGAACAAGAGTATAAATGCCAACCAGCATGGATTCATGGAAGGAAAATCCTGTGTCACAAACCTTCTGGAGGTTTATGATAAAGTAACAGAAGACACGAGAGAGAGGGGTGGGTTGATTGCATCTTCTTGGACTGCAAGAAGGCCTTTGACACAGTTCCTCACAAGAGATTAGTGCAGATGCTAAAGGATCAGGCTCATATAACAGGAAGGGCACTGCAATGGATCAGACAATACCTGACAGGGAGGCAACAACGAGTCATGGTATGTAATGTATCACAGTGGGCACCTGTGATGAGTGGGGTCCCACAGGGGTCGGTCCTAGGACCAGTGCTATTTTTGGTATATGTGAACGACATGATGGAAAGGTTAGACTCAGAAGTGTCCCTGTTCGCAGACGATGTGAAGTTAATGAGGAGAATTAAATCAGATGTGAAGGCTTACTCAGCCCTGTAACAACTTCAGTCAGTATTACCAAGGCTGGCTCCTCCTCAGGAAAATTAATGAATAGAAAAAGAAATAATAACAGACAATGATAAACACTTTATTATTTAGAAACGGAAAATGTAAAACAATAAAACATGAATGGGTATCATAATTGAAAGAAAAATGAAAAATAAAATGAAAAAAAATTATATTTGAACTCAACGCTAATATAGGTAATGGGGTGTCTGGTGTTGGTGACACTGCGTGTTGTTGAAATCGTAGCCGTTGCTGATGTGCGGGGGGGGGGGGTAGCAGGTGTTGGTGACCACCACCGGCTCATTCTTCACAGAGTATCGCCGTGAATAATTACTTCAGATGACAGGAAAACAGGTTCGTTACCGCTGCTATGATGAGGGGTTAGGTCCTATGTTGGCTTACATAACAGGTAAATAGATTAAACATGGGACGTCTCAGGACGTTAGTCCGTCTCCTATTCTTCTCGTTGGTTGGCAGGTGACCCTCTCTGTCATTCCAAGCTGTAAAGAGAGACAGATTACCCACTGCTTAAGAAATCACTCTCCATGATAAGTACAATACCTAAAAGATGTGGTGATTATTAAAACATTTAACAGATAGAGACTGAAAGGACTAAGTTAATTATTGGTCAAAAGAGAAGCTTTCAACCAATAAGTCCACTAAAATATGATCAGGCGTGTACTTACAGTAGTGCTGGGAGCTTGTGAGTCGAGTGATTACTGTTTGGCAGGAGCCCCACACGTCACCTTTGGGGGGAGGGGGAAGAGGGAGGGGAAGGGATAGCGGGAGCTAGACTGACCCTACCTTAACAACCAGCCGGCAATCAAACTATCACTTTTGGGGAGGGGGAAAAAAGAGGGGGGGGGAAATAGTGGGAGCGGGACATACCCTACCATAACAAGTAGCCGGCAATGAAACTATTGTTACTATATACTCCCTCGCTACTCCTATCTATTGAACTTTTCCCTCACACTCCCCCATACCAAGACTTATAGTCAAGGAGTATAAGAAGAATAGGCGAGGAAAAAGTTCTAACATATGGAAGTCGCGTAATGCAACAAATCTTCTACTGACTGTCACGACTTAACCAGTCAGAGAAATAATTGGATGAACCATTGATATACACAATATGGAACTTAAAAGCCTGGAGTGCCAATGTCCACCTCAAGAGGCGACTGTTGGTTCCCTTAAAAGTTTCTAGGTATATCAAAGGTTTGTGGTCCGTTTCTAAAATGAATTCTTTTCCCAGTAAATAAAATTTAAGCTTGCAGATACCCCATACAAGGGCCAAACATTCCTTTTCTATGGTGGAGTATCTCGTTTCTGCAGGAGGGAAGTTTTAGATTTAATAAATATACAGGATCTAGGAGTGTGTGTATTTTGTGCAGTAAGCACCTGACACCTATTGCAAGAACTATACTTCTTTGTAACCTGAGAGTACATGCTTGGCCAAAAATAAGTGTGCTTATGCCATGTCTTACGATGGGCCAAGTGTTCGGTCACTGGCAAATCACGAGCCATTTGAAGAACAGTCTCTCGGCATGGTTTAGGAACAACAAGTAGAGAATAATCTGTCACTGAAGAATGAGATTTAAAGACCGATTTATATAAGATACCATTAATATATTCAAACTTATGAGATACGTATCTCCCATGGATAACTTTGTTGTTAAAAGCTTGATTATGACAATCCCGAAGTGAAGGGCAATTGCGCTGTATATTGACAAAGTCATCCTTGGACATAAAATCTGGGAAAATAAAAGGACTCACGGTGGGAGAAGAGGAGGTAGGAGAAACCGGGGTTATGGTCTGAGTCCTAGTCAAGACACTGAGAGTGCCGGAGGCAATACCCTTACTTTCACCTGACGAGTGGACAGGTGATCCTGCTACCTCACTATCGAGAGCAGAATCATCTGTTTCCACCCCCAAATGAACAGTACGAGACAATGCAGCTTCCGTTGCAGAATTGTTAAGGGGATTATTTAACTTGCAAGGAAGAGGAGCTGGAAAACTTAGATCCACGGGTGGTGACGAAAGATCCGCCTCTGAAGGAAGAACGGCATCTTTAATGTTACCCACTGTTATAGAACAAGTAATTGGGGCTAGTACCGCATTAGTCCAACCGGTGAACCATTTAGTTTCCAAGTAACAACGTATTGTAGGGAAAGTATTTTCACGACCCAAGTCATCTAAAAGATGTGGTGATTATTAAAACATTTAACAGATAGAGACTGAAAGGACTAAGTTAATTATTGGTCAAAAGTGAAGCTTTCAACCAATAAGTCCACTAAAATAAGATCAGGCGTGTACTTACAGTAGTGCTGGGAGCTTGTGAGTCGAGTGATTACTGTTTGGCAGGAGCCCCACACGTCACCTTTCGGGTGGGGGGGAAGAGGGAGGGGAAGGGATAGCGGGAGCTAGACTGACCCTACCTTAACAACCAGCCGGCAATCAAACTATCACTTTCGGGGAGGGGGAAAAAGGGGGGGGGGAAATAGTGGGAGCGGGACTTACCCTACCATAACAAGTAGCCGGCAATGAAACTATTGTTACTATATACTCCCTTGCTACTCCTATCTATTGAACTTTTCCCTCACATCAGATGAGGACCGGGCAGGACTTCAAAGAGACCTGGACAGACTGGACACCTGGTCCAGCAACTGGGCTTCTCGAATTTAATCCCGCCAAATGCAAAGTCATGAAGATAGGGGAAGGGCACAGAAGACCGCAGAGTATAGGCTAGGTGGCCAAAGACTGCAAACCTCGCTCAAGGAGAAAGATCTTGGAGTGAGTATAACACCGAGCATGTCTCCGGAAGCACACATCAATCAGGTGACTGCTGCAGCATATGGGCGCCTTGCAAACCTGAGAACAGCGTTCCGATACCTTAATAAGGAATCGTTCAAGACACTGTACACCGTGTACGTCAGGCCCATACTGGAGTATGCAACACCTGTTTGGAACCCGCACTTGATGAAGCACGTCAAGAAACTAGAGAAAGTGCAAAGGTTTGCGACAAGGTTAGTTCCAGAGCTAAGGGGAATGTCTTATGAAGAAAGGTTAAGGGAAATCCGCCTGACGACACTAAAGGACAGGAGGGTCAGGGAAGACATGATAACGACATATAAAATACTGCACAGAATAGACAAGGTGGACAAAGACAGGGTGTTCCAGGGAAGGGACACAAAAACAAGAGGTCACAATTGGAAGTTGAAGACACAGATGAGTCAGAGAGATATTAGGAAGTATTTCTTCAGTCATAGAGTTGTCAGGCAGTGGAATAGCCTAGAAAGTGACGTAGTGGAGGCAGGAACCATAAATAGTTTTAAGACGAGGTTTGATAAAGCTCATGGAGCGGGGAGAGAGAGGACCCAGTAGTAACCGGTAAAGAGGCAGGGCCAGGAGCTAAGACTCGACCACTGCAACCACAAATAGGTGAGTACAAATAGGTGAGTACACTCACACTACAAAGAGACCTAGACAGCCTGGACACCTGGTCCAGCAACTGGCTTCTCGAATTCAACCCCTCCTAATGCAAAGTCATGAAGATTGGGGAAGGACAAAGAAGACCGCAGACAGAGTATAGGATAGGTAGCCAAAGACTGCAAACCTCACTCAAGGAGAAAGATTCTGGGGTGAGTATAACACCGAGCATGT
Source organism: Cherax quadricarinatus (assembly GCF_038502225.1). Taxonomy (NCBI): domain Eukaryota; kingdom Metazoa; phylum Arthropoda; class Malacostraca; order Decapoda; family Parastacidae; genus Cherax; species Cherax quadricarinatus. The sequence continues at coordinate 62,557,245 of NC_091293.1, read as the reverse complement.
CTCCGGAAGCACACATCTACCAGATAACTGCTGCAGCATATGGGCGCCTGGCAAACCTGAGAGTAGCGTTCCATTACTTTAGTAAGGAATCATTCCAGATTCTTTACACTGTGTATGCCAGGTCCATACTAGAATATGCAGCACCAGTTTGGAACCCACACCTGGTCAAACACGTCAAGATATTAGAGAAAGTGCAAAGGTTTGCAACAAGGTTAGTTCTGGAGCTCAGGGGAATGTCCTTCAAAGAAAGGTTGAGGAAAAATAGGAGGCTGAAGCTTCGTCTAGATGTGTTTGGGAGTGAGTGTGAGATAGTTGGTGCTGGTAAGGAGGAAATGCTTATCATCAGTGAGAGTGGTAACTGCTTTAAGTGGAAAGTGGTTCACAGTTCAGGAAGAAGGAAGATAAGGAGGGTTAATAAAGAATATGTGAAGGTAGGAAATAGATTCTCTGTTCTCCAAGACTAGTATACTTCAGTGGTTAGTGAGGTTAAAGGTTCCTCTTACTCCCCTGTTAATCAAGTTAAGAATATTCTGATTGTGGGAGACTCCCAGGGAAGATATATAGACCGTGCTTTTTGTAAGAGATAGAAGATAGGAGATGGTGTTGATGACATAGTCAGCAGGTTGGATAATATTATGTCAGGTAATGGGAACAAGCCCATTATCCGTCTTATTGCTGGGGGTAATGCCATTGGGAAGGGCAGGAGAGAGGAGCTACTGGATAAGTACAGGTCAGCCATAGAAGTAGTCAGGTCTAAGGGAGGGATCCCTATCAAATGTAGCATCTTGCCTAGAAGAGGGGTAGGCAATGAATGGATGTCTAGGGCAACTGGTATAAATTGCTGGCTAGACAGGTACTGCAAGGAACTTGCAATCCTATTCATTGATAACTGGGACAAATTCTATGGCAAACATGATATGTATGCAAGGGATGGGGTTCATCTCTCTGGGGATGGAGTGGTTGCATTAGCCAGTTCGATTGACGGGGTAGTTGATGACTTGACTAGGACTTTAAACTGATAGATTATAGAAGTATGGGTGTTTGTGGGAAACAATCAGACTGCAGTATTATTGTTGGAAATAGCAGATACTACAGGATACCTCAGGGATATGTTTAAAAGACAATATTCAAAATAAAGTTGCTAGTAATGGCAAATCAACTGATCAACAACCAAAGAGAGATAGTAGAGGGCAACGAGTGACTAGCTCCCTTAAGGTTTAGTATACAAATAGTAGGAGTCTAAGAAATAAGATAGAGCTAAGATTACTTGCAAGTGCAGGTAATACAGATATTATTGCCATAACTGAGACCTGGTTCAACTTGAAGGATAGAGAAATACCTTCTGAATGCAGCATAAAGGGTTATAAACTATTCCACACTGATAGGGTCAATAGGAAGGGTGGTGGAGTGGCGATGTATGTCAGAGATAATTAAAATTGTTGTGTTAGACATGATATAAGAAAAGAAACATCGGACACAGAATCTGTTTGGCTACAGTTTCTCGAGGGGTATGAAAAATTAATTTTGGGTGTGATATATACTGGATATATACTGGATCACTATGACATGGCCTTGGATGCACTGGAAGAAAATCAGAATGCAGATGTAATATACACAGACTTTGCAAAAGCATTTGACAAATGCGATCATGGCGTAATAGCTCATAAAATACGTGCTAAAGGAATAACTGGGAAAGTGGGGAGATGGATCTTCAACTTCCTAACAAATCGAACACAAAGAGTAGTGGTCAACAGAGTTAAATCGGAGGCTGCCATAGTGAAGAGCTCTGTTCCACAAGGCACAGTACTCGCCCCCATCTTATTCCTTATCCTCATATCAGACATAGACAGAGATATACACCACAGCACCGTATCATCCTTTGCGGATGATACTAGGATCTGCATGAGGCTGTCATCTGCTGAGGACGCGGTTAACCTCCAAGAAGATATAAACAAAGTTTTCCAGTGGGCAACGGTAAACAATATGATGTTCAATGAGGACAAATTCCAACTACTCCGTTATGGAAAACCGGAGGAGATAATAACTAGAACAGAGTATACTACTGACTCCGGCCATACAATAGAGCGGAAAAATAATGTAAGGGACCTGGGAGTAGTAATGTCTGAGGATCTCACTTTCAAGGATCACAACAGTGCCATGATCGCACGTGCAAAGAAAATGATAGGATGGATAATGAGAACTTTCAAAACGAGAGATGCCAAGCCCATGATGATCCTTTTCAAATCACTTGTTCTCTCTAGGCTGGAATACTGCTGTACATTAACATCTCCATACAAAGCAGGTGAAATCGCAGATCTAGAGAGTGTACAGAGATCCTTTACTGCACGTATAAGTTCTGTCAAGCACCTTAACTACTGGGAACGCTTGGAAGCACTTGACTTGTACTCGTTGGAAAGCAGGAGGGAGAGATATATCATAATCTACACCTGGAAAATCTTGGAAGGAATGGTCCCAAATCTGCACACAGAAATCACTCCCTACGAAAGTAAAAGACTGGGCAGGCGATGCAAAATGCCGCCAATAAAAAGTAGGGGCGCCATTGGTACACTAAGAGAAAACACCATAAGTGTCCGGGGCCCAAAACTGTTCAACAGCCTCCCATCAAGCATTAGGGGAATTGCCAATAAACCCCTGGCTGCCTTCAAGAGAGAGCTGGACAGATACCTAAAGTCGGTGCCGGATCAGCCGGGCTGTGGCTCGTACGTCGGACTGCGTGCGGCCAGCAGTAACACCCTAGTTGATCAGGCCCTGATCCATCGGGAGGCCTGGTCATGGACCGGGCCGCGGGGGCGTTGATCCCCGGAATAACCTCCAGGTATAGGCCCCAAAACCTTGATAGGGAGGGCTGTAAGCTGTTATGGGACGAAATTCATAAGGCGTCTAGATATGAAAATGTTGTGTTAATGGGGGATTTTAACTTTGAAAAAAATGATTGGAACAATTTGGCAGGAAATCTTGAGTCTAGTGTCTTTCTTGATACGGTTCAGGATTGCTTTTTAAAACAATTTGTGACAGAACCAACTAGAGGAAACAATCTGCTTGACTTGGTTCTTGCCAGCAAAGATTCACTAATTAATAATCTTGAGGTTAATGATGAGCTTGGGGTAAGTGATCACAAATCACTTAGTTTCAATATATTATGGAGTTACCCAGTAAACTGCAATCAAGTCCCTGTCCCAGACTTTTGATTGGCTGATTTTGTGGGACTGAAAAATTACCTGGGTGGGCTAAATTGGGATGATCTGACTATGGGTCAGGTAGCTGGTGTTGGTTGCCAATATGACGTTTTTTAGAGCATAGTTCTAGCTGCTCAGTCAACTTCTGTTCCGAGTAGGGAAATTAGATCTAACAAAAATGATCCAAAATGGATGAACAATAGATTAAAACATTTGATACGCCATATATAGGCGTATCAAAAGAGGGGATGGGCAGTTAAGAAATCAATATATTCAATTAAAGAGAGAAATAAAAAAGGGAATAAGAAAAGCAAAAAGGGATTATGAGGCTAAAGTCGCAAGGAATTTGAAGACTAACCCAAAAGGGTTCTTTCAGGTATACAGTAGTAAGATTAGAGACAAGATAGGCACACTTAAGAGTAGCTCAGTGCAGATCACTGACAGTGATAGGGATATGTGTGAAATTTTCAATTCTTACTTCCTCTCAGTTTTTACTCAGGAAGATACTAGCGAAATTCCAAAAATGATAAATTATGTAGAACAGGACGATAATAAACTATGCACTATTGCGGTAACTAGTGACATGGTCCTCAGACAAACAGAGAAATTAAAACCTAACAAATCCCCAGGCCCTGATGAACTGTTTACATTGTTTGGCCAATCTTTTCAACATATCACTACAAACTAGCATAGTACCTGATAAGTGGAAAATGGCAAATGTAATACCTATTTACAAGGCAGGTGGCAGGTCCTTGGCTTCGAACTATAGACCAATAAGTCTTACCTCCATAGTGGGAAAATTTATGGAATCATAATTGCCGAGGCAATTTTTTTTTTTTTTTTTTTTTTATTTTATTTAAAAGGACACAGTACAAGATATAAATAAATAAAAGAACTCAATTATTAACCGTTTGAAAATCCAATGACCTACCATCAACCCCATAGCATACCACAAGTGTTACATTCATATTGTATTAAAGAATATATCATCACCGAACAATGAAACGAACAGGATAACACCTGCTCAGAAAAAACATTAACAAAGTCTAAACCTACAATTCATGCCTGTTATACAGTACAATAAAACCCCCTTGCACAAAGTACACAGATGATATGATGCAGCATACGAAGGATAAAATTATACATTACAATAATTAAACAAAGGCTAACCTAACCCTACAATAAAATTGCAAAGACATACCACATTAATACTTCCCGCAAATAGCAGGAAACTCTTAACATAATAAAGAGCGAGAGAGCTCCAGCACCGAACAAAAAAAAAAATTAGCAAAAACCAAAAACTCAAAAATTTTATGTCTGTGTCCACATAAATCCCCCACAACTCTGTACAATTAGACCCCTTGCACAAAGTGCACAATAAATATTATTTAACATACAAAAATTAAAATTATACAGAACATTAATTTAAACATTATGCAAACCTAAGCCTACAATAAACATTACATTGATACATCTCACAATGAAACTCCCCACATAAACACTGGGCAGGAAACACCCTCAAGTAAAAGACATAACATTATATACGCAAGTACAACCCATACAACTAACAAAATCCTAACATAAGGTATCAAAACTGTCTAGTTACAGGACATAAAAACCTTATCTCCCTATTTGAAACACTAGTACATCATTGCTGATTTTTTTTTTTTTAATTTTTTTTATATATAAACAGTCTAAAAGATAATATATAAACAAATAATTAGCATATAATTATAATTCTCATTGCCTAAAGACTCGCCGCACTTCGTGCCGGCACATACTACCCCCCCCCCCCTTTTCCCTATTATCAATGTTATTTTTTTTTTTATATTTTATTTCAAACTCAGGTACAAAATATATGGGTACATAATCAATATGTAACAAGATAGAGGCAGTGAACAATAATCAACTGTGACTACACAGTACTGAAGAAGCACATATATAATGACAGAACTGGCTGCTGCACTCAAATCAAACACCGCTTGTACGTACTGTGCTTCACATGAACACCGCTTGTACGTACTGTGCTTCACATGAAAAGGTGGTTACACATACATATACATCTATATATACATATACACACACACGCATATATACATATATACATATATATATATATATATAGATATATACATATATATATACATATACATACGTATACACATATATACATATACACATATACATATACACATACACACACATACATACATATACAACCCACCCAGTAAAGCTTACACTCCCCCCCCCCATGAAAACGTGCCACTTTCACCTTAGATACACAGTGACAAATCTCTTATACATACACATTTGTAAAAGCATTAAAAACTTCAATGACAATATATATATAAACACAATCCAGCCAGCTAAACGGCTGACACTATAATACAAGGAATGTCTGAACCTGATGGCTCACATCCACCATAGAACACAATCCACCCTACCCTCATATACCCTATGGTAATAATTAATATCGTGCACACTTCAACCCCCCCCATGCCTAGTAACTGTGTCTGCCATCACCCCTCATAACCACCAACAGTCATTGATGGTAATTAGCGTCTTATAATATATCACCCTAAAAACACGCTACACACATAAACCTACCACAATAATAAATAAATTTACACATTATTCCCTCCAGCAGACAGATTATTTACACTGTCGGAGATAATCTATACATCACATCCTACAGAGAATGGACAACATTAGACATCTAAAATAATATGACATGTGTATCACATGACCTGCTATTGCAGAGATTACTTACACTCCTACCCCCCCCCCAAGTGAAAAACTGACCAGTTTCACCTGGCTATACACAAGATCAAAAACTCATTCACTTGAACATATATAATGAAAATGTGAAAAAACATCTGTAACAATATATAAGCAAAAACACCCCAGGCAAGATCTTACATTATATACAATACCAAAACGTTCCAATAGTTAAAAAACAGGTATGAAACCTCATTATTATGACAAGTTACATTGCTCATATATAGGTAGACATGTATAATTACAGGTTAAAATATGCTTATATACTAACATGCTTATGTACATCCTTACAAAACATGAAGGAATCCTTAGATAAATTATAATCATCGGTGTTCACAATAACACCAAGACATTACATTGAATACCACATTGAATATCACCTCAACATCCTTCCTCACACAATTCCACACACACTCACACAATTCCACACACACACACTCACACAATCGACCTCTGCAACACCCCCCCCCCTGGGAAGGCCAGCCCGTTCATTCCCCTGACCGCTTATAAAGACCATAAATCCCTCAAAAGAAAGTCCCTGTAGCCCTCCGAGAAATCCCTCTCCCACCTTCTACCATATATTTCCCTGTTGCGACACTTTGTTCTATAAAAGGATGCTGCTATGGCCATCCTACGTTCCTCCGCCCCTTTGTCTCTCATTGCCCATGATATATACACAAAATCAACCATTAAGTAAGCCACTGCCCTTTGAACCTTTACCCCAACCCCACCTACATCTAAACTAAGAGCTCTCAAAACCGACAACCCTTTCCCCCCCACATACCGGATTACTTTCCCTAACCATTCCCGCACAATCCCTAGGCTTTCACAAAAATAAACTACATGAAAAGCTGATTCATCTACCCCACAAACCTGACACATCCCACCCTCCCTTATTCGCCTATTTCGTAAAACAACCCCAGACGGCAATATTCCGTGAAGAAACCTATACATTACCTCCCTCACGCGTGGCCGGATGCGTAACCCTTTTAATCGGCCCCAAATGTCTTCCCATGCGTACATCGGGTACACTCCTTCCGTTGCCACTACCACCCTAGGCCATATCTTCCTCTCCATGGACCCTACCCGCATGTTTCTCGGCTCTCTGACCATCATCAATAGACGCAACAACTCCTCACCATCTCTCAAATCTTGTCCCTTCCACCATCTCCGAAGATCTCCCTGCAGCATCCCCAACCCTCCACTCCCTTCCCCCCGAGCCCTTAGCAACCCATGTTTCACATATACACACTTCAACCTTCTTTCCAAATGAATTAACCCCAGCCCTCCCAAGGCCACCGGAAGTGTTACCACCTCTCTTTTCAACCAATCGCATCCTGAACCCCAGATAAAACGGAAAACTCTGCTCAACAATCTCCGGACATCCCCATACACCAAAGGGTACAAAGCTGCCACATGCCATATTTTACTGTACAAAAGCACATTGACCACAATGACCCTCTGGTGTAGCGTAAGATGTGTCGGCCTCAATCCTGACAATCTTCCCAATACCCTATCTACCACACCCTTTGAATTATTCTCCCTCGCCATCTGAGCATTACCCATATACACAACTCCACAAATTTTCACCCGGTCCACGACACTCCACCTCACCCCCCCCACCCCCGCCCTCCTGCCCATCCCATTCACCCAATATCATGAGCTTTGATTTATGCACATTCACTGCCATACCTGTTGCCATCCCAAAAACATCTATAACTCTCTCCAGACCCTCCAATCCCTCCCTCCCACTCACTAGGACAGTTGTGTCATCAACGTAACCTATGATACTGGGACTCCCACCTCGTATGTCCTCCCTTACCCCCTCCTGTATGCACATTTCCACTGCCCTATAAAACGGATTCTGTAAACATGCAAATAATATTTGTGACAACGGGCAACCTTGCCTCAATCCCCTGCCCATTTTCACATGCAACCCCACCCTCCCATTTATCTGTACACACATCCCAGCTCCCCGATATAAAGTACGTGCCCAATTCACAATGTCCTCCCCGAACCCTTGCCACTCCATGATTCTCCACAGAGCCTCCCTCTCGACACTGTCATATGCCGTTCTCCAATCCAACGCCAATACCCCACGTTCCCCCTCTTGTGGACCCTCAATAAACCTTCTAATAACCCCATGCCCCTCATACATTGATCTCCCCGGAATCCCATATTGACCCCTCACTATTACCTTTCCAATGACCTTTTTTATACGATTTCCCAAAATTTTTGCAAAAAGTTTGTAGTCTGCACACATGAGTGATATCATCCGGTAATCTCTCACTGTGCACTGACTTTCACCCTTTGGCACCAAAACTACTAGTGCTGTCGCCTGCAAAGGTCCCAACGCACCCCTCTCTTTTATGATATTAAATAATTGCACCAAAAAATCTTTTAATACTCCCCAATGCTGTATGTAAAACTCCGCAGGCAGCCCATCTATCCCCGGTGCCTTACCCCTGCTCATACTCATTAAAGCCGTCCACACCTCGTCCTCCACAATAGGCCCCTGTAACTGTTCCCTGTCGTCCCTGTCCAGCACACTCCGCACCCATCCCCCTGTCTCTCTTAAAGCCCCCTCTCTCACACCCACACTCCTCATATGTGCACTAAGCCAAGAATCAACATACCCTCCCATCCCCTCCGTTGTCACCAAGTCTTGTCCCTCCCTATACCCCTCGATGTCCTCAAGAACTCTCAAACCCACCATTTCCATTGCAACGCGCCGGCGCCCCTGCCCTCGCAGGACACACGCCGATGGTCTATCACCCCACATGACCTCCTCCAACCCCCCTAAAACCCTTGCCGCATCAAACCTCTCATTTTGCACTTCCATTAGGCGTTCCTTCACTCCTTCTATGTCAGCCACAGGGGCTCCCATCCCCCCCCTTCCTCTCTCATAATACTCCCTTAACTGCCCCTCAAGATACCTAATAAGCCCATAAGCCAACTGATTCTCGTGCCTTCCCTGTCGGACATAGAACTCTCGAATCCTCGTCTTCGCCGTCACATCCCACCATCTCAACACATCCCCATTGACTTCCATCCCTTCCCATAAGCCTTTCCACCATTGTGCAAATAGGACCCTCCCCTCAACATCTTGAAGCAACCGAACATTCAATTTCCAATAACTCTTATACCTGTTCGGCCGACCCTCCCATCCCAAATCCACCAAAACACCTCTATGATCAGAAAAAAAGACATCCAAAACCCTTACACTCCGCACCACAGCTTTCCTTGTCACGTATATCCTGTCCAGCCGTGCAGCATACCCCTGCCTCACAAAGGTGTGCTGCACCTCCCACGCCACCCCCCCCCCTCTACATCCACCAACCCCACCCCTGTTAACAGGTCCCTCAGAACGCCAGAACAATATCCTGCTCCCCTAGGTTCCACATCCTTGCGGCGTATAACGCAATTCCAGTCCCCTCCCACCACAGCTAATGCTGGAAGCGACCTTAAGTGATACACCAACACTTCACGTACAAACTCATTCTTCACTCGACTGTCCCCCTCCGCCGGACCATAAACACACACAAAAGACATCTTATCTCTTCCCCATGTCCCATCCACTCTTATAACCCTCCCCTCACCCCCCTCCTCACAATGATGTACAGTAAACGGGCTAGCCTCCCTCACCAAAATAGCCACTCCTCCTTTCAATCTCGTTGAGTGTGCCGCATATACAGTATACCCCTCAATCATCAACATACAACCCGGCTTGTGGTTGTGCTCTTGCACAAACACTACATCTACACCATACCTAATGAGCATCTCATGAAACCATTCACACTTCCTAGAATTTTTCAGACCATTAACATTTATAGAGAGACTCTTGAATTTGTCAATGGAGGTTTTCCTTTACGTATTGCACCACCTTTATCCCCCTTCCCCTTTATACGCCCTTGATCTTCAATCACCATTCTGTGATCTGCTTTCACATGCCCCTTGCCCCTGGACCCCCCAGGTCCATGCTCAACCACTTCAGCCCAAACCTTTTTGCCCGAACGCTGTGCCGGAGTGAGCACATCCACATCGTCCACGTCCGAGGGCACTGCCGCTCTCTTCCGTGACACTCGAGCCTTTCTTCCCGCCTCCACCTGGAAGCCATCCCCGTGCACTTCCGCCACCACTGTGCCAATTTGCAACCCAGCCTCAACCTGGGTCTCTGACATGCCTCCCCCCCTCTCACCACCTGGAACCCCAGCAGCATCCAGGGCACCCACAAGCCCCTCAACTGTGACCTCTCCTGGGGTCCCTAACAGGTCGTGGAGGACTGAATCAATGGTAGCCTCCACGGCCCTGTCCTCACCCAGTGACACCACATCTTTGGTCGCCGGTGCCTGCCCGGCAGTGCATGTCTCTCTCGGAAGAGTTACACACTCTTCCTCCCTCAAGGCCTCCTCGACCTCCACACTCCAAGCCTTGTTCAAGGAAACCGACTCAGGTCGTGCCAAATCCAACGTCCCAAGGTCCTCTGATGCCTCCTTATGCTGCTCCTTCGCCTGTGTACCCTGTTGCTTAACACACTGCGCAGCAATGTGATCATATGCACCACATAATCGACAGGTACGTTGTTGCCCTGCGTAAGTCACCATTACTTGAGTCCTGAAGTCTTCTAGGAAAATATAGGAAGGAATAGGATGCCTCAATGTCATTTTTAAGGAAAAACTTCCTTCAGGCATCCCAGAATATGATCCTTCCTTCCATTTCCCCAATGTCGCCATATGAACAGTCCCAAACTTCTCGAAGACGGCACGTAGGTCTGCCTCATTAGCCTCAAAGGGTACATTTTTTATCTTCACCCACGTATAATGGCGGGACACATCATGTAGCCTTACCGTCACTGCAGGATTCACTGGTACACAAAGATCTTGGAACCTGGCGACTATGTCCTCATATACACTTGCATTGAGAAATTTCACAAAAATTCTATATGCCCCGTTCAAGGCTACACCATACAGCTCTTCGTTGGCAATGCCGTATGTGTCCCTGATGATGGCAGGTAATAAAACTTGAGCTGAGTGGGCATGCACAGCCCCACGCACCACTTCAATGCCGACAGTGTTTACCCTTCTTCTTGCCGGCTGCGCCATTTTGAGAAAACCAAGTTGTCACCGGCTGACAGCAGAGGGCAGGCTCAGCTCACGTCCGCTCGTCCCAAAGGTTGAGCGACGAATGGTTATCAATGTTTATTATACTGAGCGTTATCATGGGAATAAAAATTCCTCATGCACATACAGTAGTCATAATTAAAAATATTGACATATAAGTTCGTACATGTTCCATCCTTGTTTTTTCCCCAATAACACCATTGAACAAAACCAGTTTACAATCTCATAGAAACCCCATTAAGGGCATCGCACAATAAAATTGTCCACTCCTAACCTAATACCTCACTATCCATTATAATTCATATATCATTACATAACATGATTAGGTACATAGAAAAAGGTGTCATTATATGTGATTATAAAACTGACTAAACCAAAGATCATGATTTCATATATAAAACATAGCAGAAAATTTTTCCCACAAAGCAACTGTGCAGGGTCACAGCACTTCGCAAACATAAGTTATACAACGATCAAGTTAACTTGTGTACTTATCTTAACATCATTCTGCTCTAAACCCGAGATCCCAAGGTTTAGTCATCATGGTTTTTAAGGTTATCCTGTATGCAGTGAACATAAACATAGATTCCAAATCCTCATTCATCACCCTTCCACTCTATTCATAACCCTCCCACCATCCACACTACAAAGAAGCCTAAACCAACCCACCCTCATGTATCCCCCGGTAGGAGACCAACCCTTTGCCCGCCCCCTGGGTTCATGAGGAGAAGGCCCCCCACAGTGAGATTCCGGTAACCCTCCGAAAAGCTAACTACCCACCTCCCACCATAGACTTGCCTATTCCTACACATAGTTCTATAAAATCTCGCTGCTAACGCTTTTATCCTCAACTCTCCCCTAACCTCCCTCATCCCCCAAGATACATGTAAATAATCCGTCATAACATACATTAAGGCTCTACCCACATCACCCGGCACCCCAGTTACATCCAACATTAAGGCCCGTAGGAATGGCCATTGCCCCCCCCAAAAATCTGATAACTCTCACCATCCATAACCTCACCCCCTCCAAAGAGGGACAAAAATATACCGCATGAAAGGCCGTTTCGATGTCCCCACAATGCAAGCATGAGTCCTCTCTCACAAGACCCATTTTATATAACACATCCCTAGAGGCCAATATTCCCATCAGAAAACGATATACTAACTCTCGTACCCTCGCTGGTATTCTAAGCAAACCAAACTTCCTCCATATGCTTATCCAGTCATATGTTAGATATACAGCAAGTCCCTGTAAGACACCCTTGCCTACCACAGCACCCACCATTCGTTTGACCTTTAATGTGGACACCTGTTTAACATGTAATAAAACCCTCAACATATCCTCACAATACCTCAAATCCCTTCCACACCACCATCTTCGTGCATCCTCCATTACCCTACCTACCCTGACTCCTCTATTCCCCCCAGTCCGGATATATCTTTGTTTAATATATAAAGCCATTACTCTATGACCCAATGACATCAGGCCAAGACCCCCACGTCTCCCCTCCGTCATCACCACGTCCTTGCTCAACCATGCCCTCCCAAACCCCCACACATACCTTAGAACCTTCCTCTGGATATCTGCAATATCCTCTGCTCTTAAAGGGAACACCTCAGCCACTCCCCACACCTTACTATACACCAGAGAGTTGACCACTAAAACTCTCTGCTGTAATGTTACATCCCTAGCCCTTAAGCCTCCTAGCCTACCCAAAACCCTGCTCGTAACTAATTCCGAATTTATCTTCCTACTTTCCTGCACTTCCGCCATGTACCATATTCCACAAACCTTAATTCTGTCCACTACTGACCATCCCAACCCCTCCCCCAAGCCCCCTCCCACCCAATCCCCCACCTCTAATAGTCTCGACTTCATTAAATTAACTCTCATACCCGTGGCGTCCCCAAAAATCTGAATGATTCCACCAACTTTCCTTAGATCTTCCTCATGCCTTACCAGCACGGTAGTATCATCTACGTACCCCACAATCCCCCCCCCCTCCCACCCCCCCTAATCCCATGTTCAATCATCACCTCATCCACCAGCCCATAAAATGGATTATGTACACAGGCAAACAATAACTGAGAGAGTGGACAGCCCTGCCTCAAACCTCTCTCCATCAGTACTGGGTCCCCCAACTTACCATTAACCTGTACCCTAATAACTGCTCCCTCATACAAGGTTTGCACCCATCTCACCACCTTCTCCCCCAAACCCAGCTGTTCCAAACAAACTTTTAAGAAATCCCTATTCACACAATCATACGCATTAGCCCAATCTAATCCAAGTATTCCCCCTCCGGTGCAGTCCTCAATAAAATCCCTTATGTGACTATGCCCGTCCCTCATACTTCTTCCCGGAATGCCAAACTGTCCCCCATGTACCACTGATCCTAGAACCTTCTTCAGTCTATTGCCCAGAATTTTAGCATAAATTTTATAATCTGCACACATTAAGGATATTGCTCTATAATCATTCAATACTTTCCCATCCTTCTTCTTCGGCACCAACACAACGATCCCTGTTTTCTGGGTCTTCCCCATCCTCCCACTGCTCCACATATGATTCAAGACTTCCACTAACCCATACCTAATGCATTCCCAATAAACTCTATAAAAATCATTCGGTATTCCATCAATGCCCGGCGTCTTACCCTGACTCATCCCGTAAACCGCCTCCCCCACCTCCTCCTCACTAATACTACCCTCCAGCATTTCCTGTTCCTCTTGTCCCAATACAATAGTATTCTGCATAACCCCAAATACCTCCTCACTGACAACTTCCTTGTTCCTCCTCCATTTCTCCCTAAACCAATAATCAGCATAACCACTAATATCATCTGTATCAGTAAGACCTTGACCCACCACATAACCCCCCCCCCCCATCAGCGACCACTAGATGCGCTATGGTAGTCACCATCTGCCTTTCCCTAAATTTTCTCAGGACATAACCTGATGGTCGATCACCCTTTAACACCTCCTCTAATCCTGCCCTAACTCTAATCGCGTTAAACCTTTCATTATGTAATCCTTCAATCCTACTCCTTAAGCCATCCACCTCACCTCGCACATCTTCCCTTCCCCCCCCCCCCGTCATAAACAGCATTCAGCTGTCCCTCCAGGTAGTTTTGCAAACCATGTCTCCACCTTGCCTGTTCCTTTCCACGTATCCTAAAAAACTCTGCTATTGCTGTCTTTGCTCGCATCTCCCACCAGTCAAGCAAATCCATCCCACCATCCCTACCCTCCCAGCAATGTCTCCACCATTCCTCAAAGGATGAGCCTTCATCCCCCTCCTGCAAAAGCCTCACATTCAATTTCCAATACCCAGCATATATGCGAACTATACCATCCACCCGCAGATCAGCTATCACCTCCCTGTGATCCGAAAAACCGACATCAAAAGCCCTCACTCTCTCCACACCAATCCCCTGCATCACATATATCCTATCTAACCTCGCCCCATAATTCCCACGAATAAACGTGTGCTCCACCCCATACTCCCCCCTGCCCACCACATCTACAACACCTACATCCCTCAACACATCCCGTAGTGCACCCAAAACACATCCTGCCCCCCTCGGCGTCACATCCCCATACCTAATCACACAGTTCCAATCACCTCCAATTACAGTTATGGAAGGTAAACCCCGCAAATAATACATCAAAACATCACGTACAAAATCAACTTTGACTCTAACATTGTTACATGCCGGCATATATACACCAATGAAACATACTCTCCTCACCCCCCAGTGCCCATCTACCCTTACAACCCTCCCCCCTCCCCCCTCCTCCCAACCCATGACACGCAATGGGCTGGTCTCCTTTACAGCTACTGCTACCCCTCCTTTTAATTGCAAAGCATTACTGACAAACATTTTATAACCCCTCAAACTCAATTCACTCCCTAACCTATGGTTATGCTCCTGCAAAAAACATACATCCACATCAAACCTTCGTAAAAACCACTCTAACCAAACCCTTTTTACCTCAGATTTAAGCCCATTGACATTTATTGTGACACACTTGAATTTGCTAGAAGAGGGGGCTTACCCCTATGCCGCTGTATCTTACTCACTTCACCTTTCTCAGTACCTGTACCATTTTTATCCTTTTTTCTAACCTGGCCTCCAGCCCCTCCTTGCCCCCCCCCACTGATCTTCCCCGGTACACCCCCTCCCCTGCCTACCTTTTCCCCTACAACTACCCATGACTTCTTCCCGGGTCTCTGCCCAGGTGTTAAAACCTCATCGAGGTCAAAAGCACCCGCAGTCCTTTTTCGTGAGCTCTCACTCACACACAAATCTACTTCCTGCACGTCCTCCTGATGGACTTCCACCACCACTTCCATGTCCTCTCTGGCATTCCTCGAACCCTTCACCTGTTCCTGCTGCTCAACCATCAGCTGTATCTCACTTGACTTCTCAGGACCATCCTCCCCGGCCACCGTCTCATCGAAGAACTCCTTCAGCACCGCATCCAGCAACTTCTCCTGGGTAGACTCTTCCACGTCCACCCGTCCCTCAGGCGATGGGGGCCCCTCCCCTGTCACCTCTGGGATGGTAATACAGGTACCGACCGTCGATACTTCCCGTTCTACCTCTTCACTCCATCGACCACTCGTCACTGGTTCCACCTCTCCCAACTCAGGCATCAACTCACATGGTCTCTGCTCCACTGCCAACGTACCAGGAGCCCTGGTAGGCTGCCTTCTAGGACAGTGAGCTGCCATATGATCATATGAGCCACAAAGTCGACAGGTCTTTCTCTGGCCGGCATAGTGTACAAAAACCTGCGTCCTGGACTCCACCAACATGACGTAGGACGGTATAGGCCTAGCCAACGTCATTTTGAGGGTATAAGAGCCCTCAGGTCGTCCCTTATATGGCCCTTCTGTCCATACTCCCATCGTTGCCGAATGAACTTTACCGTAGTTGTTGAATACCTCCTGTATACTATACGCCGTCGCCTCGAAAGGGACATTCCTGACCTTCACCCACGTATAGTACCTGGATACGTCATGCATAACGACGTCCACTGCCGAGTTCACCGTCACCTTCCTCTCCTGATACTCTTCAACAAGTCTGTCGTAGACGCCGGTACGATTCAGTTTTAGGAATACTCTGGTCATCCCATTCAAGGCAACACCATATACTTCCTCGTTGGGGACACCATAGGCGTCCCTGATGATAGCAGGTAGCAATGTATGCATCGTTGCTCCAGTAAGCGTGCCACGTACCAGCTGTATACAAACAGTGTTAATCCGTTGTCCCACTCGGTATGCCATTTTGTCTTCTAGTTGCTAAAGGTCACCACCAGAGGGCAGGTGTAGCTACTAGGCGTGCGTCCTCTCTCCCCGGAGGTCGAGAGACGAATGCCGAGGCAATTCGTAGCCATCTTGATAGGCACAGATTGATTAATGAATCTCAACACGGCTTCACTAAGGGGCGTTCCTGTCTTACGAATTTACTAACTTTTTTCGCTAAGGTGTTTGAGGAGGTAGGTCATGATGATGAATATGATATTGTGTATATGGCCTTCAGTAAGGCTTTCGATAGAGTTCCACATCAAAGACTTTTGACGAAACTTAAGGCACACGGAATAGGAGTAGAAATTTTTTCCTGGGTAGAGGCATGGCTGACAAATAGACAGCAAAGAATTTGCATAAATGGGGAGAAATCAGAATGGGGGCACGTCACAAGCGGTGTTCCACAGGGGTCAGTGTTGGGCCCCTTGTTGTTCACAATTTACATAAACGATATAGATGAGGGAATAAATAGCGACATAAGCAAATTTGCCGATGATTCCAAAATGGGCCGTCCAATTCATTCTATTGAGGACACTAGAGCACTCCAGGATGATCTGAAAAGATTGATGCAGTGGTCGGAAAAGTGGCAGATGCAGTTTAATATCGACAAATGCAAAGTGCTAAACGTTGGACAGGACAATATATATATATATATATATATATATATATATATATATATATATATATATATATATATATATATATATATATATATATATATATATATATATATATATATATATATATACATATATATATATATATATATATATATATATATATATATATATATATATATATATATATATATATATATATATATATATATATATATGCATACATATATGTATATGTATATATACATATACATATATGTATATGTATATGTATATTATGCCCATTAAGCCGAACTGGCGAGATTGGCTCATTCGGCAAGGATGTTCTCTGCCAGAATGAAATGTTTTGGCCATAAATTAGCAGAAATCAATCTGAACATAACGATAAATATTCGCCGGTATTCTCCCGGCCCGGGTCTTTTCCAAGAGTGGTGACCCGGCCTTGGCTCCCTATCTGGGGAGTGTCTCGAGACTTAAGTCTCCCATGGGAGGAGGTACAAGTACCCCCTCATCTTTGGGGCCAAGTGTCCCCAGGCCTAGCCACAGTCCCCGCCCTCACAGGGCTCGTAGGGAGAAGCTAGGCCTCTGGTCTGCCATCTGCCCCGCCACAAAGGGGCTCGTGGGGATGGCAGTGTCGTGAGCTGCAGGTGGTAGCAAGCTCAGGCCTTTTTAATATAAATATCATTGATAACGAAAATATATCATTGATTTTAAATAATTTTAAATAAATTGAAACCGACCTATTATATAAATAACAGAATGTAACTAAAAAAATGCGTTAGTTTAAGTGGGGTTAAGTAAGATTTTTAAGTAAGTTTGGTCAAAAAATAAAAACCTTTATATCAGCGTCAATGAAATAAAAATGATCTATCATTCTATAAAAAAAATTGGGAAAACTTTAATTTCTAACGGAGTTGGGCCTATTTGGCAAGTTTGGCTTAATAAACCGAACAAATGCTATGTACATTTACCTTCCTAATCTGGTTTAACTGCGAAAGCTACAATTTAGACTGAGTACTAACTTACTACTGTCTCGCGACTAATTAACCTTACAATCAAGGTTCAGGACCTAAAGTCTGGCAACGTCGACCACGTTATCGCCCGCCTCACCTCACTAACACCCCCCCTCCCCCTTCCCTCTCCTGTAAGGGCAGCTAATTTGACGGAAAAAATTGTTTTTCCACACTGGGGATGGGAGCCTTGTTTGGCCTGGACAGTGCAACTCGAGAGGCTCTATTCTGTTTATAGTTGGGATGTGAACTGCACTTTTGGTGGCCTGGTGGCTGAAGCTCCCGCTTCACACACGGAGGACCCGGGTTCGATTCCCTGCGGGTGGAAACATTTCGACACGTTTCCTTACACCTGTTGTCCTGTTCCTGGGTGTTAGTCGACTGGTGTGGGTCGCATCCTGGGGAACAAGATTGAGGACCCCAATGGAAATAAGTTAGACAGTCCTCGATGACGCACTGACTTTCTTGGGTTATCCTGGGTGGCTAACCCTCCGGGGTTAAAAATCCGAACGAAATCTTATCTTATCTTATCAACTGTCCTGACAGCACCACTCCATCAGGGTACATGACCACGATCCTTCCTAGTGGTCATCTTGACCTTGGGCCACGTCATCAATTATCACTATGGAGTTTCGGCCTCATAGCAGCTCATTATTCTACTGAGAGTAATGAAGCCACATTGTGGCTCCAGCAGCCTGCGTCTCCAATGATGTTTATTGCTGCTGCGCCTTCATTACTGCTTCAATCTGTCGTCCAGTTCTGATCTGTATGAAGAAGACAGAGCAGACAAAGAAACGCGTACTCTGAGGTAAAGCTCAAGAGAGGTCACAGGAGACCTGGAAGGTGAGGTCACGAGAAATGTTTAGGGTTTAGATAGGAGGAGAGGTCATAAAGGTGAGGTGGGGAATGGGTAACATTTTTAATATGAGGTTTATGGGTGATATGAGAGATTTGTCCAGCTACTATATACATTCAATTTTTTCCTTAGCTATCTAGGTTAGATCAATTCTCGCTGCCTCCTTGATAATGCAATTGGTTTTGTTTTCCTTTTGAAATAGTTGTTGTGCAGCTTCCCAGTCCATGACATGAATGTATCCTGTGGTGGGCGACGCTAGCATTAATGGCATCATCCATCCTGCACAAGTATTTGTGTTGTTGAAGACACATTCCTAAGTTGTGCCCAGTCTCACCAAAATAAGATTCACTACTTCCCCATCACTGAATGCTGTAGACCCCTGCGGTAGTTGTGCTTCAGAGTATGTGAGGTATTTTGATCAGTTCATTAGTTGCTGAAGTAGCTAAAGCCATGTCAAAGACGTCTTAACGAGAAAACAGTGGTGATGGATCTTCCTACCTCTGTAGGGAGAAATATACTATGGTTGATATTGGGCACTCCATAAACGTAATATGCACTCACAGGGCTTTCCACATGCAGGCACGCATGATATCTACAGGAAATTTTAGGGCAGCAAATACATCCTCGATGTATTTCTACTCGTCTGCCAGGTACTAATTGTTACAGATGTTGAGACTGTTAAGAAAGAAGCCAATGATGACACCAAGCTTAGTTTTGATGCCGTGGTGGGAAAAGATGAACCAACTCTTGATTATATATGCCCCAGTCTATATATGTCTTTTTTTTATTAACGCATCGGTTGTTTCCCACCAAGGAATGGTGGCCCGGAAAAAAGACTTTCATCATCATTCACTTCATCACTGTCTTGCCATTGACGTGCTTACACTATAGTTATAAAATTGCAATATTAACACCCCTCCTTCAGAGTGCAGACACTGTACTTCCCATCTCCAGGACTCAAGTCCGGCCTGCCGGTTTCCCTGAATCCCTTCATAAAATGTTATCTTGCTCACACTCCAACAGCACGTCAAGTCCTAAAACCCATTTGTCTCCATTCGCTCCTATCTAACACACTCACGCACGCTTGCTGGAAGTCCAAGCCCCTCGCACACAAAATCTCCTTTACCCCCTCAATCCAACCTTTCCTAGGCCGACCCCTACCCCGCCTTCCCTCCACTACAGATTTATACACTCTCAAAGTCATTCTATTTCGTTTCGTCTTCTCTACGTGTCCGAACCACCTCAACAACCGCTCTTCAGCCCTCCGGATAATAGTTTTGGTAATCCCACACCTCCTAATCTCCAAACTATTGATTCTCTGCATTATATTCACACCACACATTGCCCTCAGACATGACATCTCCACTGCCTCCAGCCTGCTCCTTGTTGCAACATTCACCACCAATGCTTCACACCCATATAAGAGCATTGGTATAACTATACTCTCATACATTCCCCCCTCATCAATTCTACGATTCACCTCATCTTTCATAGACCCATCTGCTGACACGTCCACTCCCAAATATATGAAAACATTCACCTCCTCCATACTCTCTCCCTCCAATCTGATGTCCAATCTTTCGTTACCTAATTTTTTTTTATCATCACTTTACTCTTTCCTATATTCACTTTTAATTTCCTTCTTTTACATACCCTATCAAACTCATCCGCCAACCTCTGCAACTTCTCTTCATGAGATTAAGACACATGTGCAACATCTGGGTTTCTTTATTGTAGACGTTTCGCCATCCAGTGGCTTTATCAATACAAATTCTAAGACATAACTTGAAGACAGTAGAACTATGTACAGAAGATGAGGTAATCAGTCCCTCAACCTAGGAGTAGGTGCGAAGAGCACCATAGTCGTGGAGATTCTGAAGCAGAAGAAAGGATCCTGGCGCTTATATAGTAACGTCAGGTGTAGCAGACGAGGGCATATTCACTGGTGGGCGGGATTCCCCAGTGGAAGAGGGTCCTTCCCAAAGAGATGGGTTAGTTGTAGTAGTAGTTGTCGTAGTCGTGAAGGTTATGTACATGTCCTCAGAATTAAGATTCCATGATGTTGCAGTGTCTGACAAGTTGTGTACGAATGGTATACAATACCGACAAAATGAGATTAAGACACATGTGCAACATCTGGGTTTCTTTATTGTAGACGTTTCGCCATCCAGTGGCTTTATCAATACAAATTCTAAGACATAACTTGAAGACAGGATCCTTTCTTCTGCTTCAGAATCTCCACGACTATGGTGCTCTTCGCACCTACTCCTAGGTTGAGGGACTGATTACCTCATCTTCTGTACATAGTTCTACTGTCTTCAAGTTATGTATTAGAATTTGTATTGATAAAGCCACTGGATGGCGAAACGTCTACAATAAAGAAACCCAGATGTTGCACATGTGTCTTAATCTCATTTTGTCGGTATTGTATACCATTCGTACACAACTTCTCTTCAGAATCTCCCAAAAGCACAGTGTCATCACCAAAGAGCAACTGTGACAACTCCCACTTTGTGTTAGATTCTTTAATTTTTAACCCCACACCTCTTCCCAACACCGAGCATTCACTTCTCTTACAACTTCATGTATAAATATATTGAACAACCATGGTGACAACACACATCCTTGTCTAAGACCTACCTTTAATGGGAAATAATCTCCCTCTCTCCTATACACTCTAACCTGAGCCTCACTATCCTCGTAAAAACTCTTCACTGCTTTCAATAACTTACCTCCTATTTCAAATATTTGCAACATCTCCCACAGTGCATCCCTATACACCCTATCATGTGCCTTTTCCAAATCCATAAATGCCACTAAAACCTCTTTACCCTTATCTAAATACTGTTCATCTATATGTTTCACTGTAAACACCTGGTCCACACACCCCCTACCTTTCCTAGAGCCTCCTCGTTCGTCAGCTGTCCAGCTCTCCGTCTTACTCTTAATTCTTTCAATAATAACTCTACCATACACTTTACCAGGTATACTCAACAGACTTATCCCCCTATAATTTTTGCATTCTCTTTTGTCCCCTTTGCCTTTATACAAAGGAACTATGCATGCTCTCTGCCAGTCCCTAGGTACCTTACTATATCCCCCCTTGTTTTTAACACTTCTGTCATTATCCCATAAATCCCATTTGCTTTACGTCCTTCCAGTCTACATTATGTATGTCCCAGCATACATTATGTATGTCCCAGTCTACATTATGTATGTCCCAGCATACATTATGTATGTCCCAGTCTACATTATGTATGTCCCAGCATACATTATGTATGTCCCAGTGTACATTATGTATGTCCCAGCATACATTATGTATGTCCCAGTCTACATTATGTATGTCCCAGCATACATTATGTATGTCCCAGTCTACATTATGTATGTCCCAGCATACATTATGTATGTCCCAGTCTACATTATGTATGTCCCAGCATACATTATGTATGTCCTAGTCTACATTATGTATGTCCTAGTCTACATTATGTATGTCCTAGTCTACATTATGTATGTCCCAGTCTACATTATATATGTCCCAGTCTACATTATGTATGTCCTAGTCTACATTATGTATGTCCTAGTGTACATTATGTATGTCCTAGTCTACATTATGTATGTCCTAGTCTACATTATGTATGTCCTAGTGTACATTATGTATGTCCTAGTCTACATTATGTATGTCTCAGTCTACATTATGTATGTCCCAGTTTTCATTATGTATGTCCCAGCATCATTATGTATGTCCTAGTCCACATTATATATGTCCCAATCTACATTATGTATGTAGTAGTCTACATTATGTATGTCCTAGTCTACATTATGTATGTCTCAGTCTACATTATGTATGTCCCAGTTTTCATTATGTATGTCCCAGCATCATTATGTATGTCCTAGTCCACATTATATATGTCCCAATCTACATTATGTATGTAGTAGTCTACATTATGTATGTCCTAGTCTACATTATGTATGTCCCAGTCTACATTATGCATGTCCCAGTCTACATTATATACGTCCTGGTCTACATTATGTATATCCTAGTCTACATTATGTATGTCCCAGTCTACATTATGTATGTCATAGTCTACGTAATGTATGTCCCAGCATACATTATGTATATCCCAGCACATATTATGTATGTCCTAGTCTACATTATGTATGTCCTAGTCTACATTATGTATGTCCCAGTTTACATTATATATGTCCTGGTCTACATTATGTATATCCCAATCTACATTATGTATGCCCCAGTCTACATTATGTATGTCCCAGTCTACATTATGTATGTCCCAGCATACATTATATATGTCCTAATCTACATTATGTATGTCCTAGTCTACATTATATATGTCCTAGTCTACATTATATATGTCCTAGTCTACATTATATATGTCCTAGTCTACATTATATATGTCCTAGTTTACATTATGTATGTCCCAGTCTACATTATATATGTCCCAGTCTACATTATATATGTCCCAGTCTACATTATGTATGTCCTAGTCTACATTATGTATGTCCCAGTCTACATTATATATGTCCCAGTCTACATTATGTATGTCCCAGTCTGCATTATGTATGTCCCAGTCTACATTATGTATGTCCCAGTCTACATTATGTATGTCCCACTCTACATTATGTATGTCCCAGTCTACATTATGTATGTCCCACTCTACATTATGTATGTCCCAGTCTACATTATGTATGTCCCAGTCTACATTATGTATGTCCCACTCTACATTATGTATGTCCCAGTCTACATTATGTATGTCCCACTCTACATTATGTATGTCCCAGTCTACATTATGTATGTCCCAGTCTACATTATATATGTCCTAGTCTACATTATATATGTCCCAGTCTACATTATATATGTCCTAGTTTACATTATGTATGTCCCAGTCTACATTATATATGTCCCAGTCTACATTATGTATGTCCCAGTCTACATTATGTATGTCCCAGTCTACATTATGTATGTCCCAGTCTACATTATGTATGTCCCAGTCTACATTATGTATGTCCCAGTCTACATTATGTATGTCCCAGTCTACATTATGTATGTCCCAGTCTACATTATGTGTGTCCCAGTCTACATTATGTATGTCCCAGTCAGCATTACATTCACTCGTAACTTCGTATGCAAGACAATTATTGTCCGGTAATACTTTCTCTCACTCTCATGACGCTAGTGTATAATAGAAGAGTGTCTCTCACACTTGTGTCTCACACACTTGTGAGTGCCTCACACACACATGTGTCTCACACCATCATCTTCCAGACTTGCTGGTCCCAGGTGTCACTGACTTAAGCTTGTCCAGGCAGGCTTCAGCGCCCTGTATCTTATCTGTAACCTGAGTTGTATGACTGTGCAGTCTTGATGAATGAGATGTGTGTGCAACACTTGAATATCTTTGTTGCCAGGAATTAGATATCTTTATCTGGAGACAATCATGATATCCAAGTATTGCATATGTGTCTTATTCATCAACTTATGAATACTGAATTCCATAAATAATATGATACATTGAAATGTTGAAGGGGCATTCTGCATCCTCAATGGCATTAATTTTTATAATTGAATAAGCTTTCCTTTTATAGTAAAGGCAAAGATTATCTTTTGCTCTATTTCTCAGTAGAACCTGATAATATCCATTTAACAGATCCAAATCTAACACATACAACACAAGTCTTAAAAAATTTATAACGTTATCTACTCAAGGCAAAGAATAACCATGCAGGATATATGCACATATAGTCAGTACACATGCATTTTGTGTGCTCTAGCTTTTAGAAAGAAGGATACAGAGAGCCAGAATAAAGGATATGAAGATACCGGGACGAAGGTTACATGGGAAAAGGATACAAGGAATGAGGATAGAAGGAAAAACCTAATTCACATAACCGAGGTGTGATCTCTTAATACCATGATTTCTGGACTCCAAGTACCATGAGGATCTGGTTTTCAGGACCATATAACTTAGGACATACAGCACCTTGGGAAAGGGCAGCACTCAGGTTTTGAGGTGAGGAAGGAGAGGGTAGCTCTAATTTTATGTATCAAGAGTGCTTCACCAACATCAAAGTATATCTTCTTACCCCCGCATAGAAAGGATACTGGTTTACTTTATGTGGTTGTAGCCTCATGATTGGGAAATTACAGTTACATTTTGACCTTGAAGTAGCAAGCGAATCTCATATCCATTCTGTAAATGGTAATGCAAGAACATATGGAAGCCAAATAAGTCTAGGAACTAGGCCTAATAAGAGCTGAGAATTTTTTTTATATATATCAATTTTAGTCTTGTTCAGAATATCAGACATTTTATTTTTGTAAAAAAGTTACATTGATATATAATAATAGTATACTGTCTGTCTCTCTATTTCCCCTAATAGCGGATTGATGACAAACTTTATCTTTGGTATGATGATCATCTGAACATATACCAAACTGCCAGAAGTACTTTTAACCAATCCTGAGCCTGGCAACTACAACATCAGTCATTCTGTTTATTTTGCAAATTGCTCCATAAATGTGCTTATCTACAGTCATGCTATCATCTTTAGTTATAGATTATCTCAGACATCTAAGTGTATACCTTTAACATTTAGATTCATTGTTTACTCCTTTCCTAACATTATTCCTAATGCTTGACACACATACCTAAGTTATATTCCACATTTCCCTTCAAGGTATATTGTAATAATAATTTATCATTTTCGTCATATAGCATTCCTATAGTATTTGTTTAAATATCTGCACCTTGTTACTCCAATGAGAATATTGTTTGGGTTATTATAACAGTCAAGTGCCTTCTGTGATGATACAGAATTGGAAATTATCAAGGAGTCAAGTGCAGTGTCATATGTTAACTTTATGATAATACTAATAATAATAATAATAATAATAATAATAATAATAATAATAATCATATCTTTATTTCTATAAGTACATGTGCAATGTATACAGTCCTAGCTGACATCAATGGCATAATACTATATTGAGAGCCGTTATGCAGAGCATTTCGGGCAAATCAGGCCAGTTTTGTCCCAGGATGCGACCCACACCAGTCGATTGACACCCAGGTACTCATTTTATACTGATGGGTGAGCATAGACAACCAGTGTAAGGAAACACGCCCAATATTTCTACCCTCGCCGGGAATCGAACCAAAACTTCACCATGTGAAGAGAGAGATTTTGCCACCAAGCCACGAGCCACCGTGTCATTTAGTATCATTTGGATGACAAACAATTCATTTTGCAGTGTAGATGCCCAGTTCTTAATTCTTATGTCTAGCTAAACCTGATTGTTCTAGTTTTTATCTAGAAAGATAGCAACTAATAGACTCCTACATTGATCAATCAGTTTATATGATCAGTGATTTCTTGTTACTAATAATTAAATGAGAAATTTCTTCAGTAGTTACCTTTGCAAGTGATTTAAGGAAGGGATTACTAGTGATGCGTTTTATCGGAGGTGTTTTAAGATATGTGATATTAAATAAATGTAACTTCCGTGGAGGGTTGAAACGTTCTTGTCATCTACAATGATACAGTTCGTGCAGGTCATAATATTAATACAATGGCACATTTTTAAAACCCATTTACATCTGTGTTTATTTACTTCTGTACACTTAGCAAGATTTATAGTAACAGTGTTTAGATAATTTCGTAGCATTCTAATACTAAGTGCAGTGTTAATAACAGTTATCTTATCACTGATACTAGGAACACCAAGTTTCTTCCTCATATTAACAACTTTGGTAGTTTTAGGACAGCCAAGAATAATTCTTGAAAGACCAGAGAGAATTTTCTTAATCTGACAGTAACTTGAAGTGCAGCATAATTTAATAATGAAGCTACAGTAGACTATGAACATCGTTCTTACACTTGTTATATTAGCGGTGTACTCGAGACTGCAACCTCAAACAACCCTGGGAGCTTTTAGTCTATTTTGCATTTTTTATAAAGTTGTGGAATTGTGGTTTAGCTGAAGGATGCAACTACACCCAAAAATCTGTAAGATTTAACATATCTAATGTTTTCACTCTGCAAACAAATCGTTGGGGCATGTTACTCGCTTGTCAGTGTTGCTCGTTTGTCAATGTTGCTCGCTTGTCAGTGTTGCTCGCTTCTCAATATTACTCGCTTGTCAATGTTGCTCGCTTGTCAATGTTGCTCGCTTGTCAATGTTGCTCGCTTGTCAATGTTGCTCGCTTGTCAATGTTGCTCGCTTGTCAATGTTGTTCGCTTGTCAATGTTGCTCGCTTGTCAATGTTGCTCGCTTGTCAATGTTGCTCGCTTGTCAATGTTGCTCGCTTGTCAATGTTGCTCGCTTGCCAATATCTTGGTTTTAAATGAAGATATAAGGAGAGTCACTGATACATTACCTGAACCTTCATACCTATATGACAGCGTGCGCTAGAAAGAGCATTTAGGATAGTATTTTTTAAGATATTAAACAGCACAGAACTGAGAACTTCTCCCTGTTGCGAACCTACGCACATTTCATCAGCCTTACTTCTGTAACCTTAGTAGTCAACTGACGATACTCTGGCAATTTGATATGAATTAATATTTATTTATCAATTCATTTTTCCTCGATGCTTGTGAGACGTAGTGAGGAAAACTTTTCATAGAGGAAGTGTGGCAGGGTGACACAGTAGCTCTACCTGAGAGGGTGAGGGAGTAGCTGGAGTAAGAGGGTGACGCAGTAGCTCTACGTGAGAGGGTGAGGGAGTAGCTGGAGTAAGAGGGTGAGGGAGTTGCTGGAGTAAGAGGGTGAGGGAGTAGCTGGAGTAAGAGGGTGAGTAGCTGGAGTAGGAGGGTGAGGGAGTAGCTGGAGTAAGAGGGAGTTGCTGGAGCAAGAGGGTGAAGGAGTAGCTGGAGTAAGAGGGTGAGGGAGTTGCTGGAGCAAGAGGGTGAGGGAGTTGCTGGAGCAAGAGGGTGAGGGAGTAACTGGAGTAAGAGGGTGAGGGAGTAGCTGGAGTAAGAGGGTGAGGGAGTAGCTGGAGTAAGAGGGTGAGGGAGTAACTGGAGTAAGAGGGTGAGGGAGTTGCTGGAGCAAGAGGGTGAGGGAGTTGCTGGAGCAAGAGGGTGAGGGAGTAACTGGAGTAAGAGGGTGAGGGAGTAGCTGGAGTAAGAGGGTGAGGGAGTAGCTGGAGTAAGAGGGTGAGGGAGTAGCTGGAGTAAGAGGGTGAGGGAGTTGCTGGAGCAAGAGGGTGAGGGAGTAACTGGAGTAAGAGGGTGAGGGAGTAGCTGGAGTAAGAGGGTGAGGGAGTAGCTGGAGTAAGAGGGTGAGGGAGTAGCTGGAGTAAGAGGGTGAGGGAGTTGCTGGAGTAAGAGGGTGAGGGAGTTGCTGGAGTAAGAGGGTGAGGGAGTTGCTGGAGTAGGAGGGTGAGGGAGTAGCTGGAGTAAGAGGGAGTTGCTGGAGCAAGAGGGTGAGGGAGTAGCTGGAGTAAGAGGGTGAGGGAGTTGCTGGAGCAAGAGGGCGAGTGTGAGGGAAAAGTTCAACAGATAGGAGTAGCGAGCGAGTATATGGTGACGGACTACTGTAAGTAAAAGCCTCTGCTCCTATTCTAGTGGATATATTGGGTTGAAAGCTTCACTTTTGACCAATAATAAACTTAGTTCTTTCAGTCTTGTGTTCACATTATGCTTTTAGATAATCACCATTTCTTTTAGGTATTGTACTTATCATGGAGAGTGACTTCTTAAGCAGTGGGTAACCTTTGTCTCTTTCTAGCTTGGAATGACAGCTCTGTTATCTGCCAACCAAGGAGACGGACTGAAGTCCTGAGACGTCACTTTTTGACCTACCTACCTACCTGATTCATTGTATGTAACCGTAGGCAACAACCCCTCATCTGTGCAGTGTGGTGAAGAACCTGCGTTCATGTCATCTGGGAAAGACTATTCAAGTCAATAGACTCTGTGATGAACTAGTCGTTGGGTTGTCACTCAACACCTGTGAACCCCCCCCCCCCACATCATCAGTAACGGCTACAATTTCTACAAGACGGTGTCAACTTCCACCAGACACCCCAGTATAACTGTACATATTAGCGTTGAATTCCAATGTCATTTTTTCATTTCACTTTACATTTTTCTTTCATGTAGGATACAAACTCATGTTTTACTGTTTTATATTTTCATTACTTAATAAAGTATTTATCTTTGAATTATTTCATTTTCTATTCAATAATTTTCCTGAGGAGGAGCCAGCCTTAGTAATACTGACTGAAGTTGTTGCAGGGCTGAATAAGCCTTCACAGTGAGGGAGTAGCTGGAGTAAGAGGGTGAGGGAGTAGCTGGTGAGTGAAAGGTGTTATGATGAGCCTGATGGTGGTACTGATCAGGTGGGAGGGAGGAAACAGTGGGATGGAAGGAAGGTTGGTGTGGAGACGATATCTCCAGAAAGGGGATATCGGCCCCTTTCAGCCCCTTTCACTCTGAGGGACAACCCTCTCAGCAAGGGCAAGTGACGTCTAGCTTCTTGATCAATAATTTAATTGGAAACAGATGCAAGCAGCGTACCAGAGTGCAGTCACGTAGCCTCCTCTCTGCAACACAGCAATCATTGCAACTGAGTGATAATGAAATGAGGAAAATTACTCTTTACCGTAGCAGGAATTTTTTTTTTTAAATTTTATTTAAAAGACATACATAGTACATAAAAATAAACGACAAATTACATAGTGAAAACAGTGATGAAAAATTCTGCATAGTACATGTACTTTCCAATTAACATATTACATCTGAAAGACAAATCTGTACAGTAAACAATGACCACTCCAATCCTTGAAGTAATGACATTATGTCTGGAACACTAAATCTAACCTAAGACTCCTTGGCAAGTACAATTCCTGATTGTACAATGACTCCTTGGCGGAATGTACACCTTACATTGTACATCCTGCCACGGAATGTACACCTTACATTGTACATCCTGCCACGGAATGTACACCTTACATTCTGAAAACACTACCCCCCCTCCCCCTTCTTGCATGTCAATCCACCTGACACGTAACAATCTTTATATGTAACTGTATATTGTATGAAATACTTTCATTATTCCATATTGAACAACATGATACGTTCAGTATCACTCAATGTATTGATATAATATAAAATTCAATTCTACATGATTCATGTACAACGTATATCTACTAAACACCCAAACATATCACCTTCTCCAGGAAGGTATAAATATATACATATGTTACATACACTTTACAACACAACCAGTGAAACTACAAAAACCTAATCCTATGTCATCCATCAATTACCCTATAATATATATCAATTCAATGGTAACCTAAACCTACGGGCTCTATAGAGCTCCCATGAAAAAACAATATGTATTAAGAAAACAGGATAAGTCAAGCTTTCTAAAAATATTTCGCCCATATCATTAAAACCACTACTAAGATGTAAGTCTGTTAGCACAAAACATAACAGTGCATGACCTTCACACGTCGATAAATACTGAAGCCTTCCTACCACACGCAATACTTCATGTGTATATATATATTTCGCATTCACACAGTGCACCCATTTTGTCATTTCATTACACACATACCAATAATTTCGTTGCAGATATATAATATTCCATCACATTACGACGTCTGTCGTCCTTTGTCAATTGCATAATTAATAATTAAATTGAAGAACTTGTATCGTTCACAACACACAACCCGCTCATCACACAGTCAAAGGCACTTATGTCTCAGTACTATATTCATTCTCTTCCACACTAAACCCTTTCACACTGTCCTTATCGGGAAGCCAGCCCGCCGCGACCCCTTACATTGCACGTAAATCCCATAAATCCCTCAACCGAAAACTCCGATAGCCCTCAGTAAAAGCAGTCTCCCAACTCCCTCCATAAATTTCCCTATTACGACACTTAGTTCTGTAAAATGTCGCAGCTAACACCTTTATCCTCTCATCCACGCCCACCTCCCTCATGGCCCATGACGTATATATAAAATCCGTGACCAAATACGCCACTGCATTCTCCACCATCTTACTCACCCCACCTATATCCAAACTTAAAGCCCGCAACACCTGCAATCCTCCCCCACCCACTAACCTGAACACCTTTCCTAACCAGACCCGCACAACTTCTATACAGTCACAAAAATATACCGCATGCAAAATTGTCTCCATGCTTCCACACGCTCTACATTCCCCTCCCTCCCTTATCCTCCTATTGAATAGGACAACCCCAGACGGCAAAATCCCATGTAAAAATCTAAACATTACCTCCCGAACACCCGGTTTTACACGTAATTGTTTTAGACGCGTCCATATTTCGTTCCACGCATACATAGGGTATGCCCCTTCAACAGCAGCCACCACTGACCTACCTTCCACTCCTTCGAGGACCCGCAATTTAACACACGACGGATCCCTCACTGTCATTAATAACCTCAACATGGCCTCACCAACTATTAAATCCCTACCCCCCCACCACCGTTGCATATCCTTACGTACTCGCACAAGTCCACCTCCCCTCCCGCACCCCTCCCTTATATAACTTCGTTTTAGGTACACGCTCATCATCCTTTTTTCCAGAGGTAAAAGTCCCAGCCCTCCTCGACTGACCGGAAGTGTTAACACCGCTCTACTTAACCATTCGCAGCCCGATCCCCATATAAACCTAAAAACCCCATGTTGTAAACGTTTCACCTCACGTCTCATCAGCGGGTACATGACAACGACATGCCATATCTTGCTGTACAATAGCACGTTCGTCACTATTACTCTTTGATGCAGCGTTAGTTGCGCCGCCCTCAAACCACCAAGTCTTTTCAATACTCCATCCACTATTCTCACCGAATTCACCTCTTGAGCCACCCGTGTATTTCTCACATAAATTATCCCACATATCATTAGTTGATCCACCACCTTCCACCCACCCCCTACCACCTCATCCCCATTTGTACTATCCCTTAGGTCTAGAAACTTAGTCTTCTCAACATTAATTTTCATACCTGAAGCCTCCCCAAACACATCCACCACCTTACCCACCCTAAGCAAATCCCCATTACCTCTCACCAAAACAGTCGTGTCATCCACATAACCTACGATACCAGCCCCCCCCTCCCCCCGGTCAGTACCCTCCCCACCTCCCGCAACACACCTCCGAATGGCCCTATAAAATGGATCCTGTATACACGCAAACAATATTTGTGATAGTGGGCAGCCTTGGCGCAGTCCCCGTCGCATCTGTATTTTAACTCCTAGCCTCCCGTTAACCTGCACCCTCATCGACGCCCCCTGATACAATAATTTTGCCCAAGATATTATTTCTTCCCCAAAACCTTGCCAACGCATGAACCTCCATAACCCTTCCCTTTCTACACTATCATAAGCAGCCTTCCAATCTAACGCCAATACACCTCCATCACCCAACTCCCCCTGTTTCTCTATAAATTCTCGAATCATGCCATGCCCTTCATACATCGACCTTCCTGGCACCCCATATTGCCCCCTATCAATTACCTTGCCTATTACCCTCTTGATTCTGTTCCCTAATATTCTCGCAAACAACTTATAATCTCCACACATAAGCGAAAGTGCCCGATAATCCATTACCGTTGACTGCTCCCCTTTCGGTACCAACACCACAACGGCCGTCCGTTGCTGCTCTCCCATTACCTCAGCCGCCTTAAGTATGTTAAACAGCCTTACTAAAAAAAACCTCAGAACCCCCCAATTCTTTACGTAGAAATCATTTGGCAGTCCGTCTATACCCGGCGCCTTTCCCAAGCTCACTCCTGACAACGCCTGCCAAATCTCACACTCCGTAATCGGCCCACCTAATGTCACCCGATCTTGACCATCAAGCTCACACTGCACATACTCTCCCATTTCCCTCAATGCCACCTCACGGAAGCCCACGCTTTGCGTATATGACTTAAACCAAGCGTCTACATATCCACTCATACCCTCTGTCGTTACCAATGCTTGACCCGCTCTATACCCTTCCATCCCTACATGTACGTTTAACCCCATCATCTCCATCGTCACTCTCCTCTTTCTCTGGCCTCTTAACACGCAAGCCGACGGCCGATCACCCCATAGCACTTCTTCCAATCCTCCCATAATTCGCACACCATCAAAACGCTCGTTTTGCAATACCCTAATACTCTCCTTTAAACCCTCAATGTCCTGCACTGGATAGCTTGCTCCTCCTCTTGCATAACAGTCACGCAGCTGCCCTTCAAGATATCTTTGAAACCCATACTTTAACCGATTATCTTCCCTCCCACGACAAATATAATATTCTCTGATACGATTTTTAGCCACCGAATCCCACCAATTTACCAGTTCATCATCCCCCGGCGCCTCATCCACCAACCGTTCCCACAATTGCGCAAAAGACTGACGACATTCCTCACCCTGCAAAAGCTTCACATTTAACTTCCAATAACCTTGACCCCTTCTAGGCAATCCCTCCCATTCTAGGTCCACCATTACTCCTCTGTGATCCGAAAAAACCGCGTCCACCACACGCACTCTGCTCACTATTACTGTTCGGGGCACATACAATCGATCCAGTCTTGCCGCATATCCACGTCTAACAAAAGTATGTTCTACAACCCCACCCCCTCCAACGTCCATTAACCCCACTCCATTTAATAATTCCCCCAAAATCCCCAAACAATACCCTGCCCCTCTAGGTTCCACATCCTTACGCCTTATCACACAATTCCAATCACCACCAATTACAGCTACACCCGGCAAAGCACGCAAATAATATACTAGGACATCCTTCACAAATTTATTCTTAATACGCACATCTCCCTCTGCCGGACCATACACACACACCAAACTCATCTGTACCCTACCCCACCACCCATCTACACGAATCACCCTCCCCTCCCCACCCTCACAATGCCTCACTACGAACGGGCTAGTTTCCCTTACCAGGATGGCAACTCCTCCTTTCAACCTTATCGCATGCTCCACATACACATTATACCCATTCACCTTCAACTCATAACCTGGTCTGTAGTTGTGTTCCTGCACGAACACCACGTCAACACTATTACGCACCAAATATTCACTAAACCATACACACTTTCTCTCTGATCTCAATCCATTAATGTTCAATGTCATGCACTTGAAGCTTACAGAGTGGTTTTCCTTCTTGACCCTGGTACTGTCTTGCCACCAGATCGTTTCGTGACACCTCGGTCCCTCTCCCCCCCTTTAGAAACGCTCTTAACCAACTCCTGCCCCTTAGGGCCGCTGTGTCCTCTCTGCGTAACTTCCGCCCAGGACTTTTTGCCAGTGCGCTGAGCAGGCGTGATCACGTCCTCGGAGTCAGATAGCGCAGCAGCGCGCTTCCGTGATGCTCCCTCTGCTTGCATCATGTCGTCTGATACATTGTCCCGGTGGACCTCCACCTCCACAGCTTGCATCAAAATATTCTTATCACACTGCGCAGACCTCAGATCCTGTTCCACGCCCTGATCCACAACAGACCCAAGAACTAGATCTGGACTCCCAACCTTCCCAATACTCTTGTCAGCCAATAACACATTTAAAGCCATGGCTAATGAGTCTTCCACATCGCTAGCACTCGCAGTCGGGGTGTCCTCTTCCAACACCTGAGCTGCGTTCAATGAAGGGGTGTCCCCCCCCTCGTCACACCTGCTGACTCCATCTCCTCCGCTCTCTCGACCTCCTCACTCCAGGACCCACCTTGTGTAGGCAGAGTCACATAAGGCAAATCCTCACTCTTCTCTATTGCTGTATGTCGTTGCCTTTGTTCCATGTTGCCACGCCTCCTTCCACACAGAGCCGCTAGGTGATCATATGACCCACATAACCGACAGGTCCGGCGTTGCCCAGCGTATGTCACAAACACCTGGGTACGAAATTCTGGCAGCACTACGTACGACGGAATAGGGTAACGTAACGTCATCTTCACAGAATACGTTCCTTCGAGTTTCCCTGCGTATGGCCCAGTGGCCCACTTCCCAACAGTGGCCATATGTACTGTACCATATTTGCCCATCGCAAGACGGATGTCAGAATCATCCGCCTCGAATGGCACATTTCTAATCTTAACCCATGTGTAATGGCGAGAAACGTCGTGAAGTCGCACGGTCACAGCGGAGTTAACTGTCAAAGTAACCTCCTGGTACTTGTCTACCACCGCCTCATACACACTTGCCAAATTAAACTTGACAAAGATCCTCGTCGTGCCATTCAGCGCTACTCCATATATCTCCTCGTCAGCAATACCATATGTATCTCGTATGATTGCAGGTAGTATCAGGTCCATAGAAGTTCCTGTCACAGCCCCACGGATAAGCTCAACACAGACTGTGTTTATGCGTCTCCGGCTTGCCTGCGCCATGCTGTGAAAATATAACTGCCACTAATCAACGCCAGGGGCAGCAGCAGCGCACGTCCTCACTACTCAAAGGTTGAGTGACGAAACGAGGCAGCTCGCCTGAAAACAGCAGAGGGGTGCAGGGCACAACCGCACTCCACCGTGGTCAGGCAGCGAATGGGTAGCACCAGGCGCCAATTCTGGAACCATCAACCGGACTCTAAAGTAGTGGTTTCCCACTTGCATAACAGAACACAGTAATCAACCTACTATAATACAATAATAATATAATATCACATAATATAATATTATAATAATGCCTAACGAATAACATCTTACTGA
Organism: Cherax quadricarinatus; assembly: GCF_038502225.1. NCBI lineage: Eukaryota > Metazoa > Arthropoda > Malacostraca > Decapoda > Parastacidae > Cherax > Cherax quadricarinatus. The sequence continues at coordinate 62,521,652 of NC_091293.1, read as the reverse complement.
ATACAACCTTGTTTGAGAGTACCTTTGATGATTTATACCGTACCTGATAATAATATATAGTAATAAAGTGGTTCGTGATATGTTACTACAGAACTTATTTTAACCTGGCCTTTTATTTTTGTATTTAATGGAGTGTGAAGGAGGGGCGCGTAACAATGCTGAAGTCCCCGATTGTGGGGCCGCACCCCAAGGCAAAGCCCACTCCAGGGTCAGATTTTTTTTTTTTTTTTTTTTTTAATACAATACATAGCTTAACATAAAATCCCCTTAAACAAGGGTTGATATACATTTAATATAAACACATTTTGAAACACAATCCCTCAGAACGTACAATAGCAAATAACAAACACAATATTAACAGACACAAAGAGGTTACACAAATATACTAGAAAATATCGCTTGTGACAAAACATAACATTAAGAAAGATGAGTAATCTTAATCCTATTCACACAAGAACAACAACAAGGACACAACATGTAGGTGACCCCTGTAGCAGGTTCAATAATATAATTAAATCCATAATCCCTTCAGGTATACACTATTTACATAATATTACTGTGACATATTGCCAAAGCACAATACAATAAGAAGAATATTACGATAAATATATCGGTTACGCACAACCTACACAAATAATAAATGAAAGGACCTGCATCACAATCTCATGATAAAACAAAGTACATACTCTTACACATCTAAACCCCCCAGTACATAAGTTCCTTACAGTCACACATACTCGCCTTACCACAAGTCTTACGAGTCAGCCACAAAACTAGAAAAGCCATAAGCATTCCGCACTCATCTACAGGCTATACACATTATATAATATAGCAATAAAATGCTCGGTACAAACACATAAAACCCCGTTTGCCAGGGCGAAGCCTAAAGGTAAATCAAATACTTCAACAAAGAAAGTAGGCAGCAGACTCTGACATAAGACAGCTATAACACATTATATAACTGCACCACCACATCCTCTCACACAACCACGTTTACCACAGCCCATGATGACACTCTTCAGGTCACTTGTTCTATCTAGGCTGGAATATTGCTGCACACTAACAGCACCTTTCAAGGCAGGTGAAATTGCTGACCTAGAAAATGTACAGAGAACCTTCACAGCACGCATAACGGAGATAAAACACCTCAATTACTGGGAGCGCTTGAGGTTCCTGAACCTGTATTCCCTGGAACGCAGGCGGGAGAGATACATGATTATATACACCAGGAAAATCCTAGAGGGACTAGTACCGAACTTGCACACGAAAATCACTCACTACGAAAGCAAAAGACTTGGCAGATGATGCAACATCCCCCCAATGAAAAGCAGGGGTGTCACTAGCACGTTATGAGACCATACAATAAGTGTCAGGGGCCCGTGACTGTTCAACTGCCTCCCAGCATACATAAGGGGGATTACCAACAGACTCCTTGCAGTCTTCAAGCTGGCACTGGACAAGCCCCTAAAGTCGGTTCCTGATCAGCCGGGCTGTGGCTCGTACGTTGGTTTGCATGCAGCCAGCAGTAACAGCCTGGTTGATCAGGCTCTGATCCACCAGGAAGCCTGGTCACAGACCGGGCCGCGGAGGCGTTGACCCCCGGAACTCTCTTTAGGTAAACTCCAGGTATCAGACGTGCATGAACTGTCTCGAGCACTAATGTTTCTCATTTCTCCTTTGTGTGTGATAAGCTCCCCCCCAATTTGTAACATGCCAAATGTTGATTTAATTATATTAAAATCACCACGACTACCACCACTTACCACCACCCACCACCCATCCACCACACACTCACCACCCACCACCCACCCACCACCCACCACCCACCACCCACCCACCACCCACCACCACCCACCACCACCCACCCACCACCCACCCACCACCCACCACCCACCACCCACCCACCACCCACCACTTGAACAGCAATGTGCACGTAGCTGTGAAGGTGTCTTCACCAAATACAACTTCAACAACAACAGCATCCAGGTGAACCATGTCTTAAAATGACTTAAATGAAACATGCTGGGAAGAGGTCATTCTAAGAAAGGGAAGTTTCGTCCCAGAAGAGGGAGAGTTCGTTCTAGAAGAGGGAGAGTTCGTTCTAGAAGAGGGAGAGTTCGTTCCAGAAGAGGGAGAGTTCGTTCTAGAAGAGAGAGAGAGAGTTCCAGAATAGGGAGAGTTCGTTCCAGAAGAGGGAGAGTTCGTTCTAGAAGAGAGAGAGTTTGTTCCAGAAGAGGGAGAGTTCGTTCTAGAAGAGGGAGAGTTCGTTCCAGAAGAGGGAGAGTTCGTTCTAGAAGAGGGAGAGTTCGTTCCAGAATAGGGAGAGTTCGTTCCAGAAGAGGGAGAGTTCGTTCCAGAAGAGAGAGGGTTCGTTCCAGGAGAGGGAGGGTTCGTTCCAGAAGAGGGAGGGTTCGTTCCAGAAGAGGGAGGGTTCGTTCCAGAAGAGGGAGAGTTCATTCCAGGAGAGGGAGGTTTCGTTCCAGAAGAGGGAGGGTTTGTTCCAGAAATGGGAGGGTTCGTTCCAGAAGAGGGAGGGTTCGTTCCAGGAGAGGGAGGATTCGTTCCAGAAGTGGGAAGGTTCGTTCCAGAAGAGAGAGGGATCGTTCCAGGAGAGGGAGGGTTCGTTCCAGAAGAGGGAGGATTCGTTCCAGAAGAGGGAAGGTTCGTTCCAGAAGAGAGAGGGATCTTTCCAGGAGAGGGAGGGTTCGTTCCAGAAAAGGGAGGGTTCGTTCCAGGAGAGGGAGGGTTCGTTCCAGAAGAGGAAGGGTTCATACCAGAAGAGAGAGGGTTCGTTCCAAAAGAGGGAGGGTTCGTTCCAGAAGAGCGAGGGTTCGTTCCAGAAGAGGGAGGGTTCGTTCCAGAAGTGGGAGGGTTCGTACCAGAAAAGGGAGGGTTCGTTCCAGAAGAGGGAGAGTTCGTTCTAGGAGAGAGTATTTCTTCAGTCATAGAGTTATCAGGAAGTGAAATAGTCTGGAAAGTCATGAAGTATACCTGTAGCATACTTGGAGAGGGTTTCGGGGTGTTGTCATAGCTACCATAGCTACTATGATGTGTTGTACGGGGTGTGTACTTCCTGGTCCCTTTTAGGTGGTATGCAGTGCAATTGGTATTGTAACATTGTTTTTCAAGGACTGAAGACTGACACATCTCCGGGTGGAAGTATTTGCAAGAGGCAGAACGACACACTCCCTTAGACAGGAGGTCACGGCATTGTATGGGATGCTCAAAGTTGCATGCTCCGTTCGTTTTCCCTGATATTCCGTATTTACACATGCCCCAAACATAGAATTTGCACCATTTTCTTTTTGGCTGGGTACAGTTCGTGCTGGATGTGTTCCTAATCTGTGCCGGCCCTAGAGCTGCACTACAATCTTCCATAGCCAAACCAGAGACATTACCATCTGTTGTCATGGCGCCAACATTTTGTCTGGAAGAGGACTCCCTGACTACATCTGTACTAGAGGCTATGACTGTGATGGTTGCAGAAAAGTCTACCCCAGAAGTGGACTCCTCTACTACATCTGTACTAGGGGCAATGGCAATGGTGGCTGTGGAAGGGTCTTTAACTGAATCCGAATTTTCACAATGGTTGGGGGCTGGGTCTGGGTAAGCCCTAGGGCTGGAGACTGAGCTAGCAGTTGTTTTTGTTTCCTGTGTTTTTTTGCCAGTGGGTATATGTTTATTCTTGGGTCAGTTGTTGTAGACTGGGCATTCTGTGTGTTAGACTCTACTCCACTCCTATCTTCCCATGCTCTATATATTCCAGGTAGACTATTCAATAGTTCCTCCTTTTTTTCGTGTTTAATGTTTATTAACCTCCTGAGTGCTTTCCTGATATCTGTCCATAGTTCCACATCCCTGTTGCAGATCCAGAAACACCTATATAGATAGATGTCATTTTTTGTTGCAGTGTTTATTCTTGCACAGGTAACATGATATTTTGAAAAGCAAAGGTTGTATGTGATTCTAGATTTTTTCCCAAGAGCCTTTTCACGTGTCCCACAGGTATACTGTACTACCATCCTGCCTGTATCCTATTTGCAACTGGGTACCACAAGAACCTGATCTTCACTTTACCTTTCAGCTCTGCACACAAGTGTGGGTGATATAGGTTAATGTATGGGTATGTGGGATGTAATTAGTATGGAGACTAATTATAGGGACAATATTGGATTTTTGTATTATTATTATTAATATTATTATTATTATTATTATTATTATTATTATTATTATTATTATTATTATTTTTATTATTATTACTGGAACTAGTGGTGCTACTATTTAAAAAAAGAAGCGCTAAATCTATGCGGGTGGTTTAACAACTATCTTAGGTTAAAGAGCGTCCAGTGTGACAAGAGAGAGAGAGAGAGAGAGAGAGACTTCGAGGACAGCGTGAAGCAAGCTTCAATACCACAAGACGGGCAGAAAGCAGCAACTTCACACTGGCTGTAACCTTCCCAAGAACATCACTTCATCTGAGATTATTTATCCCCAAGATGACTCGAGTATGGAACACATTCGTACAGCATAATGATGTCAGCGAGATAAAGTCAGTTGATCAAATGAAAATGCTGGCCCACAGATGGCTCCAACTTCATCCTGTTCCCTACTTGTATGTCTCATAACAATAAAAATGCTTTCAAATGAGCTGATGTAGGTAACAGCTCTTAGCTTGTCAATAAAGTTAGGAATCCTTAACATTACCTTGTCAAACTCTGTGTAACAGAGAGAGAGAGAGAGAGAGAGAGAGAGAGAGAGAGAGAGAGAGAGAGAGAGAGAGAGAGAGAGAGAGAGAGAGAGAGAGAGAGAAAGTGGATGTTAAAGGACATGGTGAAGACGGTGAATAACCAGACACTGTGAACACTGGAGGACTGTGAAAGATGTGAAGTGTTGGGTGATGGGGAGGACGGGAGGGAGGATGGACGGGAGGGAGGGTGGACGGGAGGGAGGACGGGAGGGAGGATGGACGGGAGGGAGGGTGGACGGGAGGGAGGACGGGAGGGAGGATGGACGGGAGGGAGGGAGGACGGGAGAGAGGGTGGACGTGAGGGAGGGTGGATGGGAGGGAGGGTGGATGGGAGGGAGGGAGGACGGGAGGGAGGGTGGACGGGAGGGAGGGAGGACTGGAGGGAGGGAGGACGGGAGGGAGGGAGGACGGGAGGGAGGTAGGACGGGAGGGAGGGTGGACGGGAGGGAGGGTGGACGGGAGGGAGGGATGACGGGAGGGAGGGTGGACGGGAGGGAGGGAGGACGGGAGGGATGGAGGACGGGAGGAGAGGGAGGACGGGAGGACGGGAGGGAGGGTGTACGGGAGGAAGGGAGGACTGGAGGGAGGGAGGACGGGAGGGAGGGAGGACGGGAGGGAGGGAGGACGGGAGGGATGGAGGACGGGAGGGAGGGTGGACGGGAGGGAGGGAGGACGGGAGGGAGGGAGGACGGGAGGGATGGAGGACGGGAGGGAGGGAGGGAGGGAGGGAGGACGGGAGGGAGGGTGGACGGGAGGGAGGGAGGACGGCAGGGATGGAGGACGGGAGGGAGGGTGGACGGGAGGGAGGGTGGACGGGAGGGTGGGAGGACGGGAGGGAGGACGGGAGGGTGGACGGGAGGGTGAACGGGAGGGAGGTAATGTGGGAAGGAAGAGCAAGAAAGACAGTTAAAAATTATCCAAACATTCCCGTCCCCACTGTTTTGTCTCCCTTGCTTCCTCCCTTCTCTTCCCTCACTACTTTCCTCCCTATCCTTCTCCTCCTCTCCTTGCCTTCCTTCATCCCTCTAGCTACTCCCCTTCATTAACCTCTTCTCCCCTGTGTCCCTGTCTCCCTCCCTGTCACCCTCCCTGTCACCCTCGCTGTCACCCTCGCTGTCACCCTCCCTGTCATCCTCCCTGTCACCCTCGCTGTCACCCTCGCTGTCACCCTCCCTGTCTCCCTCACACAGGCAGTAACAAGAAAGCCTCAACACGTCACCATCAAGGTCAGCGCGCACATTTACAACACTAAAATATAATACTACTGAGATAACGCCATGTCATTTAAATCTTATGCAGTTTTATGCCTTATAAAACAATCTAAATTAAACTAATTCAATCTAAATCAATTTAAGACAATTAATATAATCTAATATACTTTAATACATTATTATTTATTATTAAAGACTCGCCGGTATTCTCCCGGCCCGGGCCTTCTCCAAGTGTGATCGATACCATGCCCAGCCCTTCTAGGGTAGGGTAGGTGCCTGAGCCCGAGCCTTTAGCTCATAAGACTGTCATTCCCATTAGCCCCCTTGGGGTGGGGATGGCAGACCAGAGAGGCCTAGCTTGTGGCTAGGCCTGGGGACAGTTGGTCCCAAAGATGAGGAGGTACTTGTGCCTCCTCCCATGGGAGACTTAGGTCTCAGACACTCCCTAAAGAGGGAGCCAAGGCCGGGCCACCACTTGGACAAGGCCCGGGCCGGAAGAATACCGGCTAATCTTTACCTAACCTAACCTTCTCCAAGTGAAAGTCTGAGCTTGCTACCATCTGCAGCTCATAAGACTGCCATCCCCACGAGCCCCTTTGAGGCGGGGTAGATGGCAGACCAGAGGCCTAGCTTCTTCCTACGAGCCCCGTGAGGGCGGGGAATGTGGCTAGGCCTGGGGACACTTGGTCCCAAAGATGAGGAGGTACTTGTACCTCCTCCCATGGGAGACTTAAGTCTCGAGACACTCCCCAGATAGGGAGCCAAGGCCGGGTCAACACTACTTAGAAAAGACCCGGGCCGGGAGAGTACCGGCGAATAACAAAAAAATATAAAAATTCTCCAAGTGCATCGACACCATGCCCAGCCTTTCTAGGGTAGGGTAGGTGCCTGAGCCCGAGCTGACAGCTCATAAGACTGTCATTCCCAATTGCCCCCTTGGGGCGGGGATGGCAGACCAGAGAGGCCTAGCTTGTGGCTAGGCCTGGGGACAGTTGGTCCCAAAGATGAGGAGGTACTTGTGCCTCCTCCCATGGGAGACTTAGGTCTCAGACACTCCCTAAAGAGGGAGCCAAGGCCGGGCCACCACTTGGAAAAGGCCCGGGCCGGGAGAATACCGGCTGATCTTTAATAAAATAATACATAATTCTCCAAGTGGTGGCCCGGCCTTGGCTCCCTCTTTAGGGAGTGTCTGAGACCTAAGTCTCCCATGGGAGGAGGCACAAGTACCTCCTCATCTTTGGGACCAACTGTCCCCAGGCCTAGCCACAAGCTAGGCCTCTCTGGTCAGCCATCCCCACCCGAAGGGGAGTAATGTGAATGAAAGTCTTGTGAGGTGTCAGCTCGGGCTCAGGCACCTGCCCTGCCCTAGAAAGGTTAGGCATGGTGTCGATTTTGACTTTAATACAATAAACTGAATATAATCCATAACAATTTAATACAATATTATACTAATATAATTAAATCAAATTCAATCTAAAACATCCTTATGCAACCTTACCTAATCTTATAGAGTATTACACAATCTAATACATCGATACCATGCCTAACCCTTCTAAGGTAGCGTAGGCTTAGCTTCTCCCTACGAGCCCCGTGAGGGCGGGGACTGTGGCTAGGCCTGGGAACACTTGGTCCCAAAGATGAGGGGGTACTTGTACCTCCTCCCATGGTTACCTGGAGGTTACCTGGAGGTTATTCCGGGGATCAACGCCCCCGCGGCCCGGTCCATGACCAGGCCTCCCGATGGATCAAAGCCTGATCAACTAGGCTGTTACTGCTGGCCGCACGCAGTCCAACGTACGAGCCACAGCCCGGCTGATCCGGCACTGACTTTAGGTATCTGACCAGCTCTATCTTGAAGGCAGCCAGGGGCTTATTGGCAATTCCCCTAATGCTTGATGGGAGGCTGTTGAACAGTTTTGGGCCCCGGACACTTATGGTGTTTTCCCTTAGTGTACCAATGGCGCCCCTACTTTTTATTGGGGGCATTTTGCATCGCCTGCCCAGTCTTTTACTTTTGTAGGGAGTGATTTCTGTGTGCAGATTTGGGACCATTCCTTCCAAGATTTTCCAAGTGTAGATTATGATATATCTCTCCCTCCTGCGTTCCAACGAGTACAAGTCAAGAGACTTAGGTCTCGAGATACTCCTCAGATAGGGAGCCAAGGCCGGGTCACCACTACTTGGAAAAGACCCGGGCCGGGAGAGTACCGGCGAATAAGAAAAAAAAAAAAAAAGGGTAGGTGCCTAAGCCCGAGCCTTTCGCTCATAAGACTGTCATTCCCATTTGCCCCCTTGTGGCGGGGATGGCAGACCAGAGAGGCCTAGCTTGTGGCTAGGCCTTGGGACAGTTGGTCCCAAAGATGAGGAGGTACTTGTGCCTCCTCCCATGGCAGACTTAGGTCTCAGACACTCCCTAAAGAGGGAGTCAAGGCCGGGCCACCACTTGGAGAAGGCCCGGGCCGGGAGAATACCGGCGAATCTTTAATAATAATAATACAATTTAATACAATATTACATAATCTTATAACGATCTATTTCATACAGTGTCATTCGCTGGCCAATCATCTCAGACAACAGAACAATAAAACAATAAATCCGAACAGGTCTAATAAAATACAATAGAAATTCAATGAGATTCGTTAAAAGAAAGCCGAAATACACACAAAATTAAGCTTAAATATAATAAAGATAAAAGGCGGCTTAACTAAAGCAAGAGAAGCTTAATGATATTAAATAAAGTTTATGTGGAGTGTACTGACATGCGATAATAATAATAATAATAATAATAATAATAATAATAATAATAATAATAATAATAATAATAATAATAACAACAACAATAATAATAATAATAATAATAATAATAATAATAATAATAATAATAATAATAATAATAATAATAATAATAATAATAATAATAATAATAATAATAATAATAATAATATGATGATGATGATGATGATGATGATGATGATGATGATGATGATGATGATGATGATGATGATGATGATGATGATGATGATGATGATGTACAGTAAGGTAGGATATGTATTCCTCTCAGCGTGTCTGTGTTTACAGTTTGTTGTCGTTCCTGTGGTTGGGATTAATTAAGGTATTCTTGTCTGGTGGTGAGAAAGGTGGTTGCCGCGCAACCTTATTAATGACCCTCGTGTAGTCGACAGGTTTTAAACCCCCGTTAACTAAACGACCAATACAGCAAAAAACGGTGTTGGGATTCGCACACAAGGAGAAACGAAAATCATGTACATCAACACTGTAATTCACGAGGATAAATGGTGGAGGGAGAGCTCTGTGTAGAGCTTAATTACGGTATGACTTGATAAAGCTCTACACATTTCGCCAGCCTATGAGTTCATCGATCAAATGATAATGTCACTGGCAGGAGAAACGTCTCCTTAATTTAATGTCTTGGTTACCGTATTTGTGTCTTTCTTAGACTTGCTTAGGTTATCAACGTCTTGGTTACCATAGAGCGGAACATTGTTACTGCTGCAGCAGCTCGTTCTGCAGCTCGTGTACTGGTGCTCATCTTTAGTACGTCAAGGCCACTCTTAGTATAAACCAGTTTAGGAAGAGACCTAGAAAGTACCTCATAACCGAAGCCACAGTAAGGATATAGAGTGATCACTTGTTTAGCTTATGTTCTTGTAACCAACATATTCAAACTTTTTTTTTTATTTTAGTACTTGTGATATTTCTCTTTCATGTAAAGTGTTTTAATCAGTTTACTCATCTTTTTATCTTCAATGATAATATTTGACTTGTATTCTATGTAATTGTGAGGTGATACGGTGATCACTAAAGAAATGCGTCAAATTGACTTCTTTTGTTGGTTATTTTAAGTAATTTACATGTTTGTTACTGTGTAAAGTAATCGTAATCATCGAAAACTGTTTAACTGTTTTAAACAAGCCTACTTGTACACTTACTTAGTTACTTATAATGTACGTACTTACTTAAGGTAAGCTAAGAGTCAGAGAAGTGTTAAAAGTGGTTGAAAATGCTTCGTGTGGATGACACAACTGTTATGTGACCAGCTTCACAGAATGCTGTTCTGTGGCCACTTTTTATAAATAAATTAGGTACACTTTACGTGTAAAGTGGTTTAACACTTACATTAAAAGTTAACTTAGTCTGTGACCTGACTTGGTTAGTGACTTGTGAAAAGATAGTATACTTTCCATATTTTTTAATATTATTTTTTAACTGTATTGGCAGTTTCCCACCGACGTAGGATGACCAAATGAAGGAAACTCCTTCGTCATCTCTCATTGTCTGGCTGTCATTCCACAAGTGAGTGGACATCACCATTCAGATGACCCACTGAACCACAACATCTCCACCGCCCATCTTTCATAATGCAGACACTGTACCTCCCACCTTCGGAACTGCAGCATCCCCACCCATTCTTCAAAGCCCAGGCAATGCTGAGGTAATATAACCATAGCTCATTTCAAAGCCCAACCCTATTTAAGGTACTCTAGCCCTCCCTTTCCCAGGATGCCACCCACAACAGTCTTCTAACACACAGGTACCTACTTATTGCTAAATGAACAGGGGCAGCAGGTGTAACGAAACATGCCCTGAGTTTCCACCCATGCCGGGGATGGAACCACGGAACCTGAGTATGTGAGATGAATGCGCTATTAACCGAGCCACAGAACTATTATTCAGTTAAGGCACTGTGCTTCCATCTCCAGAATCTCATCATCCCACTTATCCTTCAGAATACAAACACAGTACTTCCCACCTCCAGAACCTCATCATCTCCACCCATTCTTTAAATTATAGGAACTGTATTTTCCACTTCCAAAACATAAACACCACCATCCGTCCTTAAGCGTGCTAGCACTATACTTCTCACGTATCAAACTCACTAAGAATAGTGCAGTTATATTAAGACATACCCAATTCGATATATTTCACATACATTTATAAAAAATATTTCCAGTAAATGTATGATTTTTGGAACCAGTCTAAATGCCATTCATGACTAGCATTTAGAGCAAAGATTTGCCAAGTAATTCCATAGTTTAAACTGGACCACACAATGTTCCTTGATAATGTGAGTAGTCACGAAAGCGCTGGGAATTTCATTATTCTTTCACAGTGATTGTTTTGCATATATATATATATATATATATATATATATATATATATATATATATATATATATATATATATATATATATATATATATATATATATATATATATATATATATATATATATATATATATATGTATATATATATATATATATATATATATATATATATACATATATATATATATATATGTATATATATATATACATATATATATATAATATATATATATAAATATATATATATATAATATATATATAATATATATATATATGTATATAAATATATATATATATAATATATGTAATATATATATATATATATATATATATATATATATATATATATATATATATATATATATATATATACATATATATATATATATATATATATATATATATATATATATATATATATATATATATATATATATATATATATATATATATATATATATATATATATATATATATATATATATATATATATATATATATATATATATATATATATATATATATATATATATATATATATATATATATATATATACATTTATTGGAAAATGCAGGTCACTGGAGAAGCTCCGGTGAAGGTGTCAGATCATTTAATTGCTGTGCCACTTGGCAGCAGCGAAGTATTTTGAAGTATTATTATATGCTAGAAGACTTGAGGTGATGCATTTGCCAGCCCTTTGATTTATAGTGCTGGACTGAACAATTAAAGACGCTTTAATATAAAGACACTTGCAGATCATTTCTGCTTTCGCGCATTGTGTGAGATAGCGTTCTACAGATCTATGTAAGACACAAGCACTGCTGTTGCTGTCTCGGTTGCACGCAATTATGTGGTCTTCGCCCTGTATGGAATGATTCCTCCTCGTTTCTCCTATGTAGATGTTGTTGCATCTCTTGTATGGTATGGTGTACACTCCTGCTTTACTAATGAGTGTGTCATAGGAAAGGAAGATGTGCCTATTGTTGCTACGCAGATGTTGCTTTTGGAAAGTTCCCACAAAGTGTTGTTGGCCACGTCTCTTCACCTAGTATCAAGTATCTAAATTTCTCGGTAGTGACGTTGGTGTTAGAGTTGACTATACTCTTGGTTCTGCGTTTGCAATCTACTGTGAAGTCAAGAGGGAAGTATGAGAATGTTAAGACACGGGTGAGGAACTAAAATTCTTTTTCTACGAAGAGTTCTTCTTCTAGGACCTATCCTTATTTCTAGGTGTGTCTTCTCACGTTCACACTTCTCTCCTCCCCTCATACAAGACTGCAAAGGCACAGCCAAGAATATCCAGTTTCTTCATTTCTCTCTCCTATCACCCATATACTTCCAGGTATGTTATCCCTTGTCTGCTTGTGTACATAAGCATGAATATTTTGTTCCAGTGGATAAATTGAATAATTATAATGCAACAAACCTCACAAGTAACGATAAGAAAAACACACATGCATCTCAGCGTACAGCATAACATATTAAATTATTTTAGTGTAGGTAACGTAAATACTGTTGAAAATGAAAAAGAAATGTTCTGAGAACTAAAGTTTTATAAATACGATAAAAAAAAAATTTATTTACCTTTCTTGGCTTGTGGAAGCTGTTGTTGTGCTGAAAGAATATAACTGTATTTAAACTCCTGAATGGTCTCTCAAAACACTTTTCCTGTAAAGGGAGGGGGGATGGGAAAGAGGATGTGGGGATGGGTAAAGGGGGTGTGGGGATGGGTAAAGGGGGTGTGGGGATGGGTAAAGGGGTTGTGGGGATGGGTAAAGGGGGTGTGGGGACGGGAGAGGGGGTGTGAGGACGGGAAAGGGGGTGTGGGGACGGGAAAGGGGGTGTGGGGACGGGAAAGGGGGTGTGGGGATGGATAAAGGGGAGTGAAGGGGTCATCTTGGTGCCGGTGAAGAGCTCTAATCGAACACCGTCTCATGTTTTTTGACGTGGTTTTCAACGTCATTTTCCTAATGTTTCCAGTTTGTCATCAAAAGCAGTTTCTTTAATTTAAAATATATATATATATATATATATATATATATATATATATATATATATATATATATATATATATATATATATATATATATATATATATATATATATATATATATATATATATATATATATATATATATATATGTATATATATATATATAATAAGATCACAGTATACAGGTGATTTCAGAATATGCAAAACAACCACTCTGAAAGAATAGAGAAATTCCAAGCGCTTTCGTGACTACTCACATTATCAAGGAACTATGAAAGTAAAGCATCCAAGGAAGCTATATAAGGGGTCTGGCCAACACCTCACTATCAGATCCCACAACGGTTAAACACCTGACGCGCGCCGACCCAACTGGATAGGTCCTTTGCACAACTCACCCACAAACTATTCTACCCAAGAAAATTTAAAAATTATTATTTGTCCAGTGTATTATTAAATTCTTCCCAAATTCTATTAATTATAAATGGATCTAATTTATATAAACCAAAGGAAATATTCATATTATTGTCAAAACTGCTTTCTATGAAACAAGATTCAATTATATTCCTGTCGACCATGAACTTGCTTGATACTACTTTCTCAACTTTTTGAAAATCAATTGGATGGTTAAAATCTCTTACATGAATAAATAGAGCACTGGAATCTTGTCCAGTTCTAATGCTATATTTATGTTGTTTTAATCTTAGTTCGAGATTTTTACCAGTTTGATCGTAATAAACTTTATCGCAAATTTTACAAGGAATCTTATACACACGTCCATCAGCATTTTGGGGGGAATTCTTTATCAAAAGTTTTTTTACTGTATCAAGATTTTTTGAATACAACTTTAATATTAAAAGTCTTAAGAAGAGAAGGCATATCAACCAAGTTTTCATGGTAAGGGAGAACCAACATATTTTTAGTTGAATAAGGCTGGTTGTCCCTTTTTGGATTGTAAAAAGTATTTCTAGCAACTTTAAAAGATTTATCAATTACATTTCTTGGGTATTTTAAATCATTACCTATTTCATAAATTTTGGATATTTCCTCATCTATGAACTCAGGACTATAAATTCGTAAAGCTCTCAAAAACATTGATGAGAAAACAGACAGTTTGACTCTATCTTGATGCGAGGAATAATAGTGGACATAGGAACAGTTATTTGTAGGTTTTCTGTAAATTTTAAATTTGAATTCATTATTACCCTTAATAATTAAAACATCTAGAAAAGGCAATGAGTTATTTTCTTCAAACTCAACAGTAAAGTTTATAGAATGGGCTAAGCTATTTAATTTTCCAAGAAAATGGTGTATATCTACATTTTTGGGCATAAGACACAAAATATCATCAACATATCTGAACCATTTAGCTCTATTAGGGAGGATTGTGTTAAGCAACCTTGTTTCAAAAAATTCCATGTATAGGTTACTAAGAACAGGTGAAAGAGGATTTCTCATTGCCATACCAAACTTCTGAGTGTAAAACTTATCATTAAATACAAATTTTGCATCAACAATGCAAAGTTTAATAAGTTTAATGATAGTAGGAACTGGCAATGGTAAATCATAGTTAACGAGTTCTTCAGATAAGAAACTTAATAAATCATCAACAGGAACTTTCGTAAACAAGGAAGTAACATCAAAACTAACCATGTTAAAATCATTTAAGTCAGTCAAGGAGTTTAATTTATCAACCAAGTCTATGTTGTTTTTAACATTAAAGTTAGAAATTTTGCAAACAATAGGGCTCAAAATATCAACAAGCCATTTGGATAATTTATATGAAACTGACCCTATGGAGCTAATAATTGGTCTAATTGGATTACCTGGTTTGTGTGTTTTAATTAGTCCATACATGTAAGGTAAAGATGGATTAGTGGAAGTAAATTGTTTGACTAATTCATCTTTGCCTTTCAGTAGAAGTTTTATTGTTTTATTGAAATTGCTGTTAACGGTTTCTAGGGGATTTTTCCTAAGTTTAGAATAGGTTTCAGTATCATCTAAGAGATTATTCATTTTTTTCTTGGTAATCATTTTCTTTCATAATTACTATTGCATTTATTTTGTCTGCTTTAGTAAGGCGCAAATTTTTATTGTTATTAAGTGTATCATAAGACTTAAAGAATCTTTGAGGGCAATTGGGAATGTTTGGTTTTAACATAGAGCTATATAAGATTCCTTTACTAATATTAATTTCATCAGAGGATAAATCAGAAAATTTTTCAAAGTTACAAAAGGCTTTTGCAATTTCAACATTATTAAGTTTTTCTGAAGTTGCAAAACTTAGGCCAAAACCTAGAGCAGCAGTTGTATGTTTGTCTAAAATTTCATCTGATAAGTTAATTACAAAATTGTTATTAGCATGCTTTGTCCAATCACTATTTTCAATTAAAATGTCTAATTTTCTTTGTAGTTTGCTCTTGAGTTCATTACAAATTCTTCTGAGTTTATTATAGCAATGATCCAACATACTGTGTTTCCATTCTGATGGAATGGCCTGATTAAAAGAGTATTTTTTGTTTCTCAATATTTTGAATGCTTCCCTCTCCTGTATTTTAGTTATTTCAATATGTTTCTGAAGAATAATTCTCATAAAATCATCAAAAGGACGATCTCTCATGTCAAGGAGTCTATTGGGTAAAAGAGACTTGGGCAGAACTTGTTCATTTAAACAATTTAGAGAGAATGGATCAAAGTAGAATGACATGGAGAGCGTATAAATCTGTAGGGGGAAGGAAGATGGGGTAGGGGTCGTCCTCAAAAAGGTTGGAGGGAGGGGCTAAAGAAGGTTTTGTGTGCGAGGGGCTTGGACTTCCAGTAAGCTTGTGTGAGCGTGTTAGATAGGAGTGAATGGAGACGAGTGGTTTTTGGGACCTGACGAGCTGTTGGAGTGTGAGCAGGGTAATATTTAGTGCAGGGAATCAGGGAAACCGCTTATTTTAATATAGCCGGACTTGAGTGCTGCAAATGGGAAGTACAATGCCTGCACTTTAAAGGAGGAGTTTGGGATATTGGTAGTTTGGAGGGATATGTTGTGTATATTGATATATGCTTCTAAACTATTGTATCTGGGCGCCTGTGCAAGGACAGTGAATATGTATGAGTGAGGTGAAAGTGTTGAGTGATGATGAAAGTATTTTCTTTTTGGGGATTTTCTTTCTTCTTGGGGTCACCCTGCCTCGGTGGGAGACGACCGACTCGTTGAAAAAAAAAATAAAAAAATATATATATATATATATATATATATATATATATATATATATATATATATATATATATATATATATATATATATATATATATATATATATATATATATATATATATATATGCAATAAGATCACAGTAAACAGGTGATTTCAAAATATGCAAAACAACCACTCTGAAAGAATAGAGAAATTCCAAGCGCTTTCGTGACTACTCACATTATCAAGGAACTATGAAAGTGAAGCATCCAAGGAAGCTATATAAGGGGTCGGCCAGCACCTCACTATCAGATCCCACAACGGTTAAACACGTGACGCGCGGCGAGCCAACTTGGACAGGTCCTTTGCAAAACTCACCCCCAAGCTATTTATTTGTCCAGTGTATTATTAAATTCTACCCAAATTCTATTAATTATAAATGGATCTAATTTATATAAACCAAAGGAAATATTCATATTATTGTCAAAACTGCTTTTTATGAAACAAGATTCAATTATATTCCTGTCGACCATGGACTTGCTTGATACTACTTTCTCAACTTTTTGAAAATCAATTGGATGGTTAAAATCTCTTACATGAATAAATAGAGCATTGGAATCTTGTCCAGTTCTAATGCTATATTTATGTTGTTTTAATCTTAGTTCGAGATTTTTACCAGTTTGACCGTAATAAACTTTATCGCAAATTTTACAAGGAATCTTATAGACACATCCATCAGCATTTTGGGGGGAATTCTTAATCAAAAGTTTTTTTACTGTATCAAGATTTTTGAATACAACTTTAATATTAAAAGTCTTAAGAAGAGAAGGCATATCAACCAAGTTTTCATGGTAAGGGAGAACCAACATATTTTTAGTTGAATAAGGCTGGTTGCCCTTTTTTGGATTATAAAAAGTGTTCCTAGCAACTTTAAAAGATTTATCAATTACATTTCTTGGGTATTTTAAATCATTACCTATTTCATAAATTTTGGATATTTCCTCATCTATGAACTCAGGACTACAAATTCGTAAAGCTCTCAAAAACATTGATGAGAAAACAGACAGTTTGACTCTATCTTGATGCGAGGAATAATAGTGGACATAGGAACAGTTATTTGTAGGTTTTCTGTAAATTTTAAATTTGAATTCATTATTACCCTTAATAATTAAAACATCTAGAAAAGGCAATGAGTTATTTTCTTCAAACTCAACAGTAAAGTTTATAGAATGGGCTAAGCTATTTAATTTTCCAAGAAAATGGTGTATATCTACATTTTTGGGCATAAGACACAAAATATCATCAACATATCTGAACCATTTAGCTCTATTAGGGAGGATTGTGTTAAGCAACCTTGTTTCAAAAAATTCCATGTATAGGTTACTAAGAACAGGTGAAAGAGGATTTCCCATTGCCATACCAAACTTCTGAGTGTAAAACTTATCATTAAATACAAATTTTGCATCAACAATGCAAAGTTTAATAAGTTTAATGATAGTAGGAACTGGCAATGGTAAATCATAGTTAACGAGTTCTTCAGATAAGAAACTTAATAAATCATCAACAGGAACTTTCGTAAACAAGGAAGTAACATCAAAACTAACCATGTTAAAATCATTTAAGTCAGTCAAGGAGCTTAATTTATCAACCAAGTCTATGTTGTTTTTAACATTAAAGTTAGAAATTTTGCCAACAATAGGGCTCAAAATATCAACAAGCCATTTGGATAATTTATATGAAACTGACCCTATGGAGCTAATAATTGGTCTGACTGGATTCCCTGGTTTGTGTGTTTTTATTAGTCCATACATGTAAGGTAAAGATGGATTAGTGGAAGTAAATTGTTTGACTAATTCATCTTTGCCTTTCAGTAGAAGTTTTATTGTTTTATTGAAATTGCTGTTAACGGTTTCTAGGGGATTTTTCCTAAGTTTAGAATAGGTTTCAGTATCATCTAAGAGATTATTCATTTTTTCTTGGTAATCATTTTCTTTCATAATTACTATTGCATTTATTTTGTCTGCTTTAGTAAGGCGCAAATTTTTATTGTTATTAAGTGTATCATAAGACTTAAAGAATCTTTGAGGGCAATTGGGAATGTTTGGTTTTAACATAGAGCTGTATACCATTCCTTTACTAATATTAATTTCATCAGAGGATAAATCAGAAAATTTTTCAAAGTTACAAAAGGCTTTTGCAATTTCAACATTATTAAGTTTTTTTGAAGTTGCAAAACTTAGGCCAAAACCTAGAGCAGCAGTTGTATGTTTGTCTAAAATTTCATCTGATAAGTTAATTACAAAATTGTTATTAGCATGCTTTGTCCAATCACTATTTTCAATTAAAATGTCTAATTTTCTTTGTAGTTTGCTCTTGAGTTCATTACAAATTCTTCTGAGTTTATTATAGCAATGATCCAACATACTGTGTTTCCATTCTGATGGAATGGCCTGATTAAAAGAGTATTTTTTGTTTCTCAATATTTTAATCAGGCCATTCCATCAGAATGGAAACACAGTATGTTGGATCATTGCTATAATAAACTCAGAAGAATTTGTAATGAACTCAAGAGCAAACTACAAAGAAAATTAGACATTTTAATTGAAAATAGTGATTGGACAAAGCATGCTAATAACAATTTTGTAATTAACTTATCAGATGAAATTTTAGACAAACATACAACTGCTGCTCTAGGTTTTGGCCTAAGTTTTGCAACTTCAAAAAAACTTAATAATGTTGAAATTGCAAAAGCCTTTTGTAACTTTGAAAAATTTTCTGATTTATCCTCTGATGAAATTAATATTAGTAAAGGAATGGTATACAGCTCTATGTTAAAACCAAACATTCCCAATTGCCCTCAAAGATTCTTTAAGTCTTATGATACACTTAATAACAATAAAAATTTGCGCCTTACTAAAGCAGACAAAATAAATGCAATAGTAATTATGAAAGAAAATGATTACCAAGAAAAAATGAATAATCTCTTAGATGATACTGAAACCTATTCTAAACTTAGGAAAAATCCCCTAGAAACCGTTAACAGCAATTTCAATAAAACAATAAAACTTCTACTGAAAGGCAAAGATGAATTAGTCAAACAATTTACTTCCACTAATCCATCTTTACCTTACATGTATGGACTAATAAAAACACACAAACCAGGGAATCCAGTCAGACCAATTATTAGCTCCATAGGGTCAGTTTCATATAAATTATCCAAATGGCTTGTTGATATTTTGAGCCCTATTGTTGGCAAAATTTCTAACTTTAATGTTAAAAACAACATAGACTTGGTTGATAAATTAAGCTCCTTGACTGACTTAAATGATTTTAACATGGTTAGTTTTGATGTTACTTCCTTGTTTACGAAAGTTCCTGTTGATGATTTATTAAGTTTCTTATCTGAAGAACTCGTTAACTATGATTTACCATTGCCAGTTCCTACTATCATTAAACTTATTAAACTTTGCATTGTTGATGCAAAATTTGTATTTAATGATAAGTTTTACACTCAGAAGTTTGGTATGGCAATGGGAAATCCTCTTTCACCTGTTCTTAGTAACCTATACATGGAATTTTTTGAAACAAGGTTGCTTAACACAATCCTCCCTAATAGAGCTAAATGGTTCAGATATGTTGATGATATTTTGTGTCTTATGCCCAAAAATGTAGATATACACCATTTTCTTGGAAAATTAAATAGCTTAGCCCATTCTATAAACTTTACTGTTGAGTTTGAAGAAAATAACTCATTGCCTTTTCTAGATGTTTTAATTATTAAGGGTAATAATGAATTCAAATTTAAAATTTACAGAAAACCTACAAATAACTGTTCCTATGTCCACTATTATTCCTCGCATCAAGATAGAGTCAAACTGTCTGTTTTCTCATCAATGTTTTTGAGAGCTTTACGAATTTGTAGTCCTGAGTTCATAGATGAGGAAATATCCAAAATTTATGAAATAGGTAATGATTTAAAATACCCAAGAAATGTAATTGATAAATCTTTTAAAGTTGCTAGGAACACTTTTTATAATCCAAAAAAGGGCAACCAGCCTTATTCAACTAAAAATATGTTGGTTCTCCCTTACCATGAAAACTTGGTTGATATGCCTTCTCTTCTTAAGACTTTTAATATTAAAGTTGTATTCAAAAATCTTGATACAGTAAAAAAACTTTTGATTAAGAATTCCCCCCAAAATGCTGATGGATGTGTCTATAAGATTCCTTGTAAAATTTGCGATAAAGTTTATTACGGTCAAACTGGTAAAAATCTCGAACTAAGATTAAAACAACATAAATATAGCATTAGAACTGGACAAGATTCCAATGCTCTATTTATTCATGTAAGAGATTTTAACCATCCAATTGATTTTCAAAAAGTTGAGAAAGTAGTATCAAGCAAGTCCATGGTCGACAGGAATATAATTGAATCTTGTTTCATAAAAAGCAGTTTTGACAATAATATGAATATTTCCTTTGGTTTATATAAATTAGATCCATTTATAATTAATAGAATTTGGGTAGAATTTAATAATACACTGGACAAATAAATAGCTTGGGGGTGAGTTTTGCAAAGGACCTATCCAAGTTGGCTCGCCGCGCGTCACGTGTTTAACCGTTGTGGGATCTGATAGTGAGGTGCTGGCCGACCCCTTATATAGCTTCCTTGGATGCTTCACTTTCATAGTTCCTTGATAATGTGAGTAGTCACGAAAGCGCTTGGAATTTCTCTATTCTTTCAGAGTGGTTGTTTTGCATATATATATATATATATATATATATCTATATATATATATATATATATATATATATATATATATATATATATATATATATATATATATATATATATATATATATATATATATATATATATATATATATATATATATATATATATATATATATATATATATATATATATATATATATATATATATATATATATATATATATATATATATGTATATGTATATACATATATACATATATATATATATATATATATATATATATATATATATATATATATATATATATATATATATATATATATATATATATATATATATATATATATATATATATATATATATATATATATATATATATATATATATATATATATATGCAAGACAAGCCACAGGGGAATGAAATTTTTACCTCAAGTATTTTCACAGTTCTCAGTGCGTCATCAGGAGCTATGCAATGTTGCAAGGCGACAACTGAAGGAGTGATGGAAAGTTTTCTCAGAGTAGCACAGTGCGGGTTTGTCACCTGCCAAGAGAGGCTGCAGCAGGTGACAAACCCGTACTGTACTCTCAGAAAATTTCCACTCACTCTTTCGGTTGTTGCCTTGCAAATTTGCATAGCTCCTGATGACGCACTGAGAACTGTGAAAGTACTTGAGGTAAAAATTTTCATTCCCCTGTGACTTGTCTTGCATTGTTAAGATCGTCTTTCTGCGATTCAATTCAAATTCAAATTCAAAGTTTATTCTCTATAAGGATTACAATGCTGAGTTTACAGAATTTGGTTATTGTGTGGTTTACATGTAGTAAAATAATAATTACAGAGTGCACCACTAGAACACCTAGCATGGCTAGGCATTTCGGGCAGACTTAGATTAATTCTTAAATCTAAAATATTACAAATTATGAGGTAAGTTGGTATTAAGGCTAAGTGACTAAATACTAGTTTGTGAGTTTAGCAATGTGAATGCTTTTGTTTTGGCACAATACATAGTTTCAGTATTGGAGTATCACAGGCCAACTTATGACTAGATAGGATTCATTATTTTAAGATTGAGATTGATATTTCTGTTTATGGTCAAATGGGTGAGTAAGTGTGTGAACCCCCAGGTGGTATTCGTGTAATTAGTTGACGGGGTGTATCAGGGAGATAAGATGTTTTCTAATGGTAGTTTTGAAGGTGATGAATGTGTCTGCAGTTCTAGAGTTTTCAGGTAGGGTGTTCCAGATTTTAGGGCCTTTGGCATACATTGAATTTTTGTAAAGGTTTAGTCTGACACGGGGAATGTTATAGAGATGTTTGTGTCTAGTGTTATGCCTGTGGGTTCTGTCACAGCTATTAAGAAAGCGTTTTAGGTCAAGGTTAATATTGGAATTTAAGGTCCTGTAGGTCCTGCACAGTAGTAAGTGTGGATGTACTGAACAGGGAGTAAGTTTAGATCTATGAAGAGTGGGGGGGGTGTGTTGCCAGGGATGGGATTTAGTGATTATTCTTACTGCAGCTTTTTGTTGGGTTATTATTGGCTTTAGGTGTGTTGCTGCAGTTGATCCCCAAGCACAAATAGCATAGGTGAGGTATGGATAAATAAGTGAGTGGTATAGTGTGAGAAGGGCATTTTGCGGCACGTAGTATCGTATCTTGGAGAGGATCCCAACCGTTTTGGATACTTTTTTGGTTATGTGTTTGATATGGGTGCTGAAATTCAGGTTGTTGTCGAGGTATAGGCCTAGGAATTTGCCCTCATTATGTCTGGCAATTAGAGTGTTGTCGATCTTAATGTTAATTTGCGCAACTCCTGCTCTGCTACCAAACATAATGTAGTAGGTTTTGTCAGTGTTAAGCGTAAGTTTATTGGCTGTCATCCAAGTCGATATTTTGATCAGCTCTTTTTAACAATGGTGTTGAGGGTGGCAAGATTAGGGTGAGAGATGACATAAGTCGTGTCGTCAGCAAAGAGAATGGGGTTCAGGTGTTGGGATACGTTTGGAAGATCATTGATGTATATGAGGAAGAGCAGGGGACCAAGGACACTTCCCTGCGGAACTCCAGTATCAAGTGGTCGTGTTGTTGATGCTGTGTCTTTAATGGTGACATACTGATACCTATTAGTAAGGTAAGATTTGAAATATGCAAGCGCATGGCCTCTTATACCATAATGGTCAAGTTTGTGGAGTAGGATGCCGTGGTCTACTGTGTCAAAAGCTTTTCTTAGGTCAATAAAAATTCCTAGTGGATATTTCTTATTTTCTAATGCTGTGTAAAGCAGATCTAGCACTTTTATGATTGCATCATTAGTGCTTTTATTTTTCCTGAATCCAAATTGGCAGGGGTTGAGTATGTTTTGTGCTGTTATAAATGAATATAGTCTCCTGTGCACGAGTTTCTCAAAGATTTTGGATAGCAATGGTAAGTTTGACATTGGCCTATAGACGTTTAAATCTGTATTGGTGTAACCCTTGCCGTCTTGAGTAGTTTTGGGAAGGTGCTAGTTTCTAGTGACTTGTTAAAAAGTAATGAAATAGCATGCGAAAATTCCCATCTAGGTAGTCCCCGGCATGGGCATTGGTACGTGGGATTTTATTGGCGAGATTAGATCCTATGGTTGAGAAGAAGTCGTTTATCTTGTTAGCTGTGTCAGTGGGATGCAGTGGTGTTTCATTAGGTTTAGTTAGAACAATATTCTTGGGTTTTTTCAGTTTGTGGGTCCCTAGAATCTGAGAGAGTGTTTTCCAGGTCTTTTTTATATCTCCTCTTGTGTCAGTGAATCTACTGGAGTAGTATAGTTGTTTGGCTTTCTTTATTACTTTGGTGAGAACTGATGAATAGTGTTTAAGAATATCTTTGTGTATTAAGCCCTGTCTATATTGCTTTTCATATTGGTGTTTCTTATCAATGGATTTCAGAATGGTGCTGGTTAGCCATGGGCAACCAAGCCGTTTGTTTGTGATCTGTTTCGTTTTTATAGGACAATGTTTGTTGTATAGTCTAAGTAACTTGTTAAGAAAAATGTCTGTCCAGTCATCAATACCATTGGCCTTGGAGAATTCTGTAGGCCAGTCAACAGTCTCTAGGTCAGCTGTGAACTTCCTTATTGAGGCCTCGTCATGGAGTCTAAATGAGACTTTGTTGTATTCAAGTAGTGGTTTACTAATGTTTGTCAAGAGGAAGGTAGGGTAGTGGTCTGTAGTGCTATCTGTGATTATCCCTGATTTAAGGCGGGCTAGTATATTGGTCCATATGTGGTCTATTATGGTTGCACTTGTCTCAGTGAGCCTGGTTGGTTTAGTTATTGTTGGTATGAGAAGTGTGTTGTTCATATTGTTGATGAAATCAGTTACAGGCTGATCATCTAGTAGGCCAAGGTTGATGTTGAAGTCTCCAGCTAAGAGAAGGTGGTGCTTATTCATTTGTCTGTTTGTTATTAGTGCCTTTAATTTCTCACTGAAATTTGGGATGTTTGTGTGGGGTATCCGGTAAATGGCACCGATTGTTATAGGTGTCTTAAGGTTTTTTACAGTAAAATTAGCAAAAATGTATTCCCCATATTCATCACTAAAGCAAGTGGTGCTAATACAAGATAATTGGTTAGAGTAATAGATTGCAATACCACCCCCAACTTGGTTTGTTCTGCAGTTGTGGATTGCTGTGTATCCTGGTAGAGGGTAGATATCTATTGTGTCCTGCTTAAGCCAGGTCTCAGTAAGAATAATGCAGGAGAAGGGTGTCTTTAGTGATTCAAGGAGTGCCAGGAGGTCATCATAGTGTTTGCTTAAGGACCTGATGTTGTAGTTAAGTACTGATAGACTTTTAGCATTGTTTAGGATAGTGCTGGCTTGTGTTGCTGTGTAATAAAGGCAGTTACTTTCCAATAGGTTTTGATTGGGTGTCAGATTATGGAGGTTTAGATCAGGGTCAACGTGATCAATCATCTTCTAGGTTTAAATTATGGTTATTTATATCCTGAGTTGTGTGTTGAGTTTTAGTACTGATATCTGTAGTGGTGGGAAGTTTGGACAAGTATATAGCTATAGCATTTTGGTCATGTAGAGTATAGTCACCAATACACATAATGAAGTTGATGTTGTCTATGTGTTATGCTGGAATGAGCTAAAGTACAACTAGGTATAAACTAATAATATAAAAATACAAATTAAAAATAGCACAAGACTCTCACTTGTAATTGCACTAAGGTCTAATGTAATGACTTTGGTATAGTCTATGTATTGAGCTAGAATGAGCTATAGTACAACTAGGTTTAATCTAATAATATAAAAATACAAATTAAAAATAACACCAGACTCTCACTAGTAATTAAACTATGGTCTAATATAGTGAATTTGGTACAGACTATGCATTGAGCTAGAATGAGCTATAGTACAACTGAGTTTAATCTAATAATATAAAAAAGGCACAAGACTCTCAGTTGTAATTGCACTAAGGTGTTATATAAGTTGTTTACAAGAATTAGAGTATAACTAGATTTAAATTGACAAGATAAAATACACAAGTTAAGGTAGCAAAAGAATAAAAAAAAGTAAAAAAATAATGTGAGGTAGTTGGTACTAGTTAGCAAAAGATAGCTAAGGGCCTTGAGCAATAATATAATTGAAATATACACTAATTGCACACACAATATAGTCACTAAGATATGAAAACAATCTTAGAGTAGGACTTATAATATAAACTTATAATATAAAAATACAAATTAAAATGGTACTTGCAATTGCACTAGAGTCTGGTATAGGTTGTTGACAAGATCAAGAGTATAACTAGATTTAAATTGACAAAATAAAATTCACAAATTAAAGTACCAAAAGAATAATAAGTAAAAAATAACAATGGGAATGTCTTGGTTATAATATGATAGTAAGACGGTAGACAGGTACACAGGTACACAGGTACACAGGTACACAGGTACACAGGTACACAGGTACAAAGGATAATATAAAGGTTGGAGTTGAATATACAAACTTGAAAATTTGGCAACAAAATGTTATGGGAAGTATAAAATAATGTTTAATGTACAAAAGTAAAATTGACTGGTAGTAAATATGGTGTTTAATAAAATTTTAGTAAGTAATAATGATTACAAAAAAAGTGAAAAAGTAATGTTTATTTCATTCAATATTGCACTGGTAGTTATACTTGAGGTTATTTGGCAGTACAAGGTAATTAAGAGTACTCTAAGATAGTAAATGTGGTATTAAAACAGGTTATGGTAATTAGACAAGTAATGGTTATTAAATGTCAAAAATGTTAAGAGTAAATTGTACTGATACACACACACACACACACACACACACACACACACACACACACAAACACACAAACACACACACACACACACACACACACACACACACACACACACACACACACACACACACACACACACACACACACACACACAAACACACAAACACACACACACACACACACACACACACACACACACAAACACACACACACACACACACACACACACACACACACACACACACACACACACACACACACACACACACACACACACACACACACACACACACACACACACACACACACACACACACACACACACACACACACACACACACACACACACACACACACACACACACACACACACACACACACACACACACACACACACACACACACACACACACACACACACACACACACACACACACACACACAAACACACACACACACACACACACACACACACACACACACACACACACACACACACACACACACACACACACACACACACACACACACACACACACACACACACACACAAACACACACACACACACACACACACACACACACACACACACACACACAACACACACACACACAACACACAACACACACACACACACACACACACACACACACACACACACACACACACACACACACACACACACACACAAACACACACACACACACAAACACACACACACACACACACACAAACACACACACACACACACACACAAACACACACACACACACACACACACACACATACACACACACACACACACACACACACACACACACACACACACACACAAACACACACACACACACACAAACACACACACACACACACACACACACACACACACACACAAACACACACACACACACACACACACACACACACACACACACACACACACACACACACACACACACACACACACACACACACACACACACACTGAGTAGCTGAGTCTTGATCCCTGCCGAATAGGTAAAATTTGCAACGCTCTTCTTGCCGAATAAGGCAAGCGAGAATTTGTGTAGGCAATAATTTCTCAAAAATCATTCTGAAACTAACGAAAACAAAATATATTTCATTGTGTTTGTTTATTATTAAATTATTGTAAACTTATCTAAAATCTATTTAGTTGGATGAGGCTGAGATAAATTGCACTTGTTATAATAATGTTTGGTAAGTTTTCTAATGTTCTTTTGGTAAAAAAATTATTAATTTTTACATTAACATAAATGAAAAAATCTATCTTTAAACGTATAAAAGAAAAATTTAGAAAGTATTTAATTTTAAACGAGTTCTTGATAACTGACCAATTTTACCTATTCGGCACGACATATACTATATATATATATATATATATATATATATATATATATATATATATATATATATATATATATATATATATATATATATATATATATATATATATATATATATATATATATATATATATAAACTTTATCTCTCCGTTCACAGCAGGAGTCTCTCTCTCTCTCTCTCTCTCTCTCTCTCTCTCATGTACACCAAGTGTTAACACTGAACTATATAAGCAAACAGGTAAGGAAGTTTTCGTTTCATTTATGGATTTAGACAAAGATAGGATGGATAGGGGAGCAATGTGGCAGTTATGGGTTTTTATGAGGATAATGAGGCTGACATCAGGGTACGTAGGGAAGTGCAAGATTATTTTCCAGTAAAAGTAGGCCTTAGACAGGAATATTTAGTTTCACTATGCTTGATTAATATATTTATAGATGAGGTTGTAAAAGAAGTGAATGCTAGTGTGTTGGGAAGAATTGTGAGATTAAAGAATAATACAAAGTGGGTGTTGTCACAGTTGCTTTTTTGCCTATGACACTGTGCTTTTTAGAGATTCTGAAGAGAAGCTGCAAGTGTTTGTAGACGAATTTGGAAGGGTGTGTAAAAGAAGGAAAGTAAAAGTGAACATAGGAAAGAGCAAGGTGACGAGAGTAAAAAAAAAATTAGGTTATGAAAGATTAGAGATCAGATAGGAAGGAGGGAGGGAGCATGGAGGAAGTGAATGTTGTCAGATATTTGGGAATGAACTTGTCGGCAGATGGATCTGTACACAAATAACCCGCACATAGAAGAAAGGAGATTACGACGACGTTTGGGTCCGATTTGGACCCTTTACAAAGTCACACTAACAAAACGAGAGAAAGAGAGAGTACGTATATATAAAGGCCAGCAGACAGGGACGGGACTAGTAGTAGCAGTAGCAGTGGAGACAGTCAAATACTAAGAAAGAGGAGCACTGCAAGGGTTATTTGTATTTTTGTTATAGACTGATCTATGAAAGATGAGGTGAACCAGAGAAATGACGAAGGGGAAAAAAGGTGGGTGATGCATTGAGGTATCTGTGAAGACAAAGAACTTCATCCATGGAGGCAAAAAGGGAAATGTATAAGAGTATAGTGGCACGAACGCTCTCATGTGGGAGTGGAGTATAGGATTTCAACGTTGCAGCAAGGACCAGGCTGAAGGCAATGATGGTTTGACTGAGGCAATGTGCTTGTTATGTCTGTTATTCAAGCAATTATTAGTAGTATCTAGAAGGCTGAGGAAGGGTTGCTGAGATGGTTTGGTCATTGAGAAAGGCTGGAGCAAAATATGATGACTTGGAAAGTTTATGAATCCGCAAAGGATGGATGGGTAGGTTTGGTCCTAGGAAAGGATGGAGGGAGGAGGTTTCGTATGCGAGAGGCTTGAACATCCAACAGGCATGTGTAAGCGTGTTAGTAGTGGAGGCAAGTGGTTTTCACGACTTGACATGCTGTTGGAGTGTGAGCAAAGGAACATTTGTGAAGGAATTCAATGAAACCGGTTAACAGGACTTGAGTCCTGGAGGTGGGAAGTACAATGTCTGCACTCTGAAGGAGGGATGAGGATGTTGTAGTTTGGAGGGTCATTTGCGATGTAAACACACATGTACACTTGTCGGTGTATATACACCGACATGCACTCCGGTCGGTGTATATATTAAGGCTTCAGTTTATATAATTGACGGAAGCTTTGTTTTGTTCTCGAGAATCAAAAGATTTATGCTTTAAACTTTATCCTTGTATATAATTCTAATTACATTAAATCTGCCTTCATTACTCACTCCACATCTTCGTAAACTCTACCTCAGCATTACTCACTCCACATCTTTGTAAACTCTACCTCAGTATTACTCACTCCACATCTTTGTAAACTCTACCTCAACATTACTCACTCTTCATCTTCGTAAACTCTACCTCAGCATTACTCACTCTTCATCTTCGTAAACTCTACCTCAGCATTACTCACTCTTCATCTTCGTAAACTCTACCTCAGCATTACTCACTCTTCATCTTCGTAAACTCTACCTCAGCATTACTCACTCCACATCTTTGTAAACTCTACCTCAGCATTACTCACTCTTCATCTTCGTAAACTCTACCTCAGTATTACTCACTCTTCATCTTTGCATCTTTGTACTCTACCTCCATTACTCACTCTTCATCTTCGTAAACTCTACCTCTACTCCTCAGTAAACTCTACCTCAGTATTACTCACTCCACATCTTTGTAAACTCTACCTCAGCATTACTCACTCCACTCACTCCACATCTTTGTAAACTCTACCTCACTCATTACTCACTCTTCATCTTCGTAAACTCTACCTCACTCCACATTACTCACTCAGCATTACTCTTCATCTTCGTAAACTCTACCTCAACATTACTCACTCTTCATCTTCGTAAACTCTACCTCAGCATTACTCACTCCACATCTTTGTAAACTCTACCTCAGCATTACTCACTCCACATCTTTGTAAACTCTACCTCAGCATTACTCACTCCACATCTTTGTAAACTCTACCTCATCTTCATCTTCGTAAACTCTACCTCAGCATTACTCACTCCACATCTTTGTAAACTCTACCTCAGCATTACTCACTCCACATTACTCACTCAGCACATCATCTTCGTAAACTCTACCTCAGCGTAAACTCTACCTCAGTATTACTCACTCCACATCTTTGTAAACTCTACCTCAGCATTACTCACTCTTCATCTTCGTAAACTCTACCTCAACATTACTCACTCTTCATCTTCGTAAACTCTACCTCAACATTACTCACTCCACATCTTTGTAAACTCTACCTCAGCATTACTCACTCCACATCTTTGTAAACTCTACCTCAGCATTACTCACTCCACATCTTTGTAAACTCTACCTCAGCATTACTCACTCCACATCTTTGTAAACTCTACCTCAGCATTACTCACTCCACATCTTTGTAAAGTCTACCTCAGCATTACTCCACATCTTAAACTCGTGTTCAGTATTACTCACTCCTCATCTTTGTAAACTCTACCTCAGCATTACTCACTCCACATCTTTGTAAACTCTACCTCAGCATTACTCACTCCACATCTTTGTAAACTCTACCTCAGCATTACTCACTCCACATCTTTGTAAACTCTACCTCAGCATTACTCACTCCACATCTTCGTATACTCTACCTCAGCATTACTCACTCCACATCTTCGTATACTCTACCTCAGCATTACTCCACATCTTAAACTCGTGTTCAGTATTACTCACTCCTCATCTCCGTCAGTTCTAGTTCAGTATCACTGGAGGAAATACCAAACTCTGGCCCTGACTTTAGTAATGACTTCGTCATTTCATTTGTTTCACAAGGTGAAAACATCCTGTTTCCAGCGACCTCCAGGCTCTCGATCAAAGGTTTTTATTACCAAGAATTTCTCTCACGTCAACCTCTGTGCTTACTGAGTCAGTCTTGTGGTAATATTCACTCACCGTTCACTGCTAACCTGCAATTAGCAGAGAAAATTTATAATGCTTTTTCGGTCGTTTTTGAGTTATTTCTGAATTGTTGGAGCCATGGTATTGTGGGCTTTTATTCTTTATTCGGTTATAACGTAGGAAAATGATTCGTTTTTATTACTGGGAAGCATCGTAGAGTTCGCTAGCCATCGTAGAAGTGCGAGTAATATAGTTCATCTTGCTAATGAAGGTCTACGTTAAACTTATTCTACTAATCAGCGTCATTATTCAACTCATTTTGTAATTCGATGTCAGTACAACTCCTATTAATCAAGGTCAATATTAAGCTTATCCTTCTAATCAACGACAGTATTCAACTCATCCTGCTAATCAAAGCCAGTATCCAGCAATATCTATGATTATCAAAAATTCGGTCACCTTCGAAATAATGTAAGAGGCTTAAGGTTTTAAATATATATATCTGGCTGTTATTTGGATATTTTTCCATACATTAGAAAACATGTCCACCACATTTAAAGTGAACTCGTTTAAAGAAAGAGACATCTGTAATTTATCCAAAGGGAAGATGGCCATAGTTTATCCCACTAGATTCTGAATTATATTAAATATAGCACACAGAGGAACTAAGGTTGGTTCTGATGGTTCGACCAGCTTCCGCCTCAGAATGTTACAATACAATACAATACAATACAATACAATACAATACAATACAATACAATACTTTTTGGACATGATACATAGTTGTACAAGGTATTATAGTAGTTGGGTGTACATGCCAAAAGCCCCTTGTATGCAGAGCATTATGGGCAGGCTTAAAATTAACTTAAGATTAACCAAGTAATGATAGATTCAGTGGTAAAAATGACTGACAGCAACTTACAATATGAAGTTCAATTGAGTATTTGAAACAATAAAGTTTGAACGTTTCGGTCTTGAAACATTATAATTGTGAATTTGTCGTATTACAATGTACAACATAACAATATGATCAATTTGCTATTAGTTGTCTTGAAGTTTTAAGATTTAATTAAATGGGAGATTTATTGGTAAAGTTAAATATTGAGTATTGATTATTTAGTCCTGGGCGAGTAAGAGGTTTTTTTTAGAAGAGTCTTAAATTGATTTTCAGACCAGGTTACTTTAGTATTTTCTGGTAATGAATTCCAGATTTTGGGGCCCTTTATGTGCATAGAGTTTTTGCACAGTGTGATGTGGACACGAGGTACATCAAAAAGAGATGTGTGTCTTGTGTTATGGTCATGTATCCTGAGGAGAAGTTTGAGTGGAGGGTTTATGTTTGCGTGTATTGTTCTATGTATGTAGTAGGCACATGAACAAGTGTGGATGTTCTTTATGGTGAGCAAATTTAGACTTTTGAAAAAGGTGGAGTATGCTGTCGCGAGTGGGAATTTGTTATCATTCTGATTGCAGCCTTTTGCTGGGTTATTAGTGGCCTTAGGTGATTTAATGTTGTTGATCCCCATGCACAAATTCCATATGTGAGATAAGGGTAGATGAGTGAGTGATACAGTGCAAGGAGAGCTGATTGTGGAACATAGTGCCGTATCTTTGATAGTATGCCTACTGTCTTAGAGATTTTCTTGGAAATTTGTTGTATATGTGTCTGGAATTTGAGGCTACTGTCAAGGTGGACTCCTAGGAGTTTTCCCTCTGTGAGTCTTGTGATGGGTGATCCATTTAGTGTTATGTTAAGTGGAACATTTGCAGCTCTGGTTCCAAACTGAATGAAATAGGTTTTGTCAGTATTTAGGGTAAGTTTATTTGTCATCATCCAGGTAGATATTTTCTGCCATTCAGCATTGACAGTGTTGGCGAGTATGGCTGGGTTTGGGTTTGAGAAGACGTATGTAGTGTCATCTGCAAATAACATGGGTTTGAGGATCTGTGATACATTTGGTAGGTCATTGATGTAGATGAGAAAGAGGAGTGGTCCAAGGACACTTCCCTGTGGGACTCCTACTGTGACTGGTTGTGTGGAAGAGTTTGCACCATTTGCGTACACGTATTGGCTTCTGTTACTAAAGTATGACTTTAGGTAGTTGAGGAAGTGGCCTCTTATACCATAGTGTGTTAATTTAGTGTGCAGCAATTCATGGTCGACTGTATCAAAAGCTTTACATAAGTCAATGAAAATTCCCAGTGGGATTTCTTTCTTCTTGAGAGCGGTATATATTATCTCTAGCAGTTGTCACAGTTGCTCTTTGCTGATGACACTGTCCTTTTGGGAGATTCTGAAAAGAAGTTGCAGAGGTTGGTAGATGAATTTGGTAGGGTATGTAAGAGAAGAAAATTAAAAGTGAATATAGGAAAGAGTAAGGTTATGAGGATAACAAAAAGATTAGGTGGTGAAAGATTGGATATCAAATTGGAGGGTGAGGGTATGGAGGAGGTGAATGTATTCAGATATTTAAGAGTGAGCGTGTCAGCAGATGCGGCTATGAAGGAGGACGTTAATCATAGAATTGATGAGGGGAAAAAGGTGAGTGGTGCACTTAGGTGTCTGTGGAGACAAAGAACTTTGTCCGTGGAAGCAAAGAGGGGAATGTACGAGAGTATAGCTGTACCAACACTCTTGTATGGGTGCGAAACATGGGTGATGAATGTTGCAACGAGAAGGCTGGAGGCAGTGGAGATGTCATGTCTGAGGGCAATGTGTGGTGTGAATATAATGCAGAGAATTCGTAGTTTGGAAATTAGGAGGAGATGTGGGATTACCAAAACTATTGTCCAGAGGGCTGAGGAGGGGTTGTTGAGGTGGTTCGGACATGTAGAGAATGGAACAAAACAGAATGACTTCGAGAGTGTATAAATCTGTAGTGGAGGGAAGGCGGGGTAGGGGTTGGCCTAGAAAGGGTTGGAGGGAGGGGGTAAAGGAGGTTTTGTGTGCGAGGGGCTTGGACTTCCAGCAAGCGTGCGTGAGCGTATCTGATAGGAGTGAATGGAGACAAATGGTTTTTAATACTTGACGTGCTGTTGGAGTGTGAGCAAAGTAACATTTATGAAGGGATTCAGGTAAACCGGCAGGCCGGACTTAAGTCCTGGAGATGGGAAGTACAGTGTCTACACTCTGAAGGAGGGGTGTTAATGTTGCAGTTTTACAACTGTAATGTGAAGCACCCTTCTGGCAAGACAGTGATGGAGTGAATAATGATGAAAGTTTTTCTTTTTCGGCCCACCCTGCCTTGGTGGGAATCGGCCGATGTGTTAATAAAATAAATTATAAAAAATGTGTATAACAGTATCATTTGCGCTTCTATTATTCCTGAATGCAAACTGACAGGGGTTTAGTATGTTGTTAGAGACGAGGTAGGAATAGATCCGTCTATGAATTAATTTTTCAAAGATTTTAGAGAGCAGTGGTAAGATAGAAATTGGTCTATAGTTATTCAAGCCGGCTGGATCACCTCCTTTGTGGATCGGGGTGACCCTCTCTACCTTGAGAACTGCTGGGAAGATGGAGGATTTAATGAATTTGTTAAGAGTGTTGCAATAACTTGTGACGGTACTTGTGAAGCTTTTATGTGCATGAAAGTTGGCAAGTTGTTTATGTCTCCTGACTTGGTTTTAAGGGTGTTGATGATGAGCGATGTATGATAAACTATGGCCGTCTTCACTCTGGATAAACTACGGATGTCTCTCCTTTTAAATGAGTTCACTTTAAATGAGTCGGTGGTGGACCCGTTCTTTAATGTATGGAAAAATGCCTAGATACTTGCCAGATATCTATATTTAGAATATTATTATTATTATTATTATTAATATTATTATTATTATTATTAATATTATTATTATTATTATTATAATTACTATTATTAAAAAGAAGCGCTAAACCTACAAGGGTTATACAGCGCAGCTAATAGACTGAGCTTTTAGAAAGTTAAGTCTTACAGATCATATCGAAGTTGACTGAATTTCTGATGACTATCATGTCATTGTCATTTACGGTGTCCCGTGGCCTGGTGGCTAAAGTTTTCGCTTCACACGGCGACGGTCTGAGTTCGATTCCCAGCGAAGGTGGAAACATTGGGCGTGTTTCTTTACACCGTTTGTCTATGTTCCCCATCAGTAAAATGGGTACCTGGGTGTTAGCCGACTGGTGTGGGTCGCATCCTGGGACACTGACCAAATTTGTCCGAAATGTTCAGCATAACAAGCGGCTTTCTATATAGTAGTATGTCATTGATGTCAGCTAGACCTGTATACCTTGTACATGTACTTGTAGTAAATTAAGATATTATTATTATTATAATGTTAGGCTCGTCGGGCTGCCACTACAGTATCAGTGTTTATGGGCTGGAGGTCTTATAATGTTAGGCTCGTCGGGCTGCCACTACAGTATCAGTGTTTATGGGCTGGAGGTCTTATAAATTTGAAAGATTATGTGTTTCAGTCTTCGTTTTCAATTGCCATGTCGTGGAGGGTCGTCCTGTGTTAGGCACTGGGTACTAGTGGGCACCCCTGGGTATTTTTCCCTCATTGTGGCAAAAATGTTCACTCCGAACATGTTTGCTCGGATTTCATCCTCTTTTTTGCAACATTGCAAGCTCCTGATGATGTGTTGATTGCAAGGCGAAAGGCCTAGAGCTATCTTTCAACTCACCCTATAGTTGTTTTGCGTAAATACGTCCGTTATCACAAGAGGTCACTAGTAACTGCTGCTCCTACAATCAGCGCTGGATTTTCTCAGCTATTGCTGCCTGAAATATGTATTAACTAGCAGAGGTCTGCAAAATGATATCTATTTCCATGTGTAGGTTCCCGAAATGATTTGAGGATAATCTAGACGACTCATAATTAACCCATTAATTGGAAATTAACCTTAAATGACTTTTCGGCCCTTTCCGATAATATTCAGGAGTGTATGGCCGAAACGTCGTCTTAATATCGTATCCAGTTTGTGAAGTGTAGGAACCAGTGTTGAGATTATTGTTCTTTTTCCTGCAGATGACAGCAGTTGGGAAAGCTTCCCACCAGTGACTTCACTCATTAAAACATCTGGAAGGTCAGAGTGTGTGCGTGAGATCACTGGAGCCGTGACGTCAACAGGATCAAGACAACGGTACCAGTGATGACGTCAGGACGAAGTGCGCGGCGGCGCTGACGTCAATATATATATATATATATATATATATATATATATATATATATATATATATATATATATATATATATATATATATATATATATATATATATATATATATATATATATAGGTTGGAGGGAGGGGGTAAAGGAGGTAAGGTTTTGTGTGCGAGGGGCTTGGACTTCCAGCAAGTATGCGTGAGCGTGTTAAATTGGAGCAAATGGAGACGAATGGTTTTTAGGACTTGACGTGCTGTTAGAGTGTGAGCAAGGTAATATTTATGAAGTGATTCAGGGAAACTGGCAGGCCGGACTCGAGTCCTGGAGATGAGAAGTACAGTGCCTGCACTCTGAAGTGATAGAGTGAATGATGATGAAAGTTTTTCTTTCTCGGGCCACCCTGCCTTGGTGGGAAACGGCGGAAGTGTTAATAAAAAAATAAAAAATATATAACTATTTTTCCGTCATTCATAGGGCGAAACATCTACTCCTAAATATTAACAATATTTACTTATATTATAATACTTCCTAATAATCTTGAAGGTTTGTTGTTGTCGTCACCTTGGTTGTGTTCACTTTTAACTTCCCTCACTTACTAGGCCTGGTGATGGACCCAGCCGCGGGGGCGTTGACCCCCCTGAACACCCTGCAGGTATACTCACTCCAGGTATTACTCACCCTTCCTCACTCTTCTGCTAACTTCCGTAAATTTTATATATTTTAAAAAACAAAGGGCAACTCTGACAACTGATATTTTATATTATTTTGTCTATTACAACAACTCTCTAACAGACACTTCTTTCACAACGCCATCTATAACTGTTTTAAACAACCACGGCAACACAACACATCCTCTATGAGGACGACTGTTAGTGGGAAAATGTTACCTTTCTTTTCTATATAAACTAACCTGAGCGTCATTCTCCTCATAGATACTTTTCAACAACAACTTCTGCAAAGAAAAATACATAGAGACCTGTATGTTCGGACTCGTCAGAGGTCTATTAAATATCGCGGGACGACTGTGAACAAAATTATACCGCCCAGGCAGGATGAACACGAGTCCTCCACTGGAACACAAAAGAAGCAACAGATACAACTCACAGAAAGCTACATTATACTTCAACACACACAAAAAACAAACTCGTGCTGTCACCTGGAATGGCGCCACCATCATACACAATGTACGATGCATCAAGAAATAAAAACTATAGATTAATATCTCATTGCCTCCATTCCCAATTTTAATATTTTTCAGAGCCACTGGAAACCGGACAGTGTGTCAGAATAACGCCCTAAGACAGCACATACCAGCACCTCGTCCACCAGCACTATGTGGAAACTACTAAACACGTCTCCTTAATCTCTGACAAAGCACCTCACCTTCTCAAGTGCACACTGTAATGTACGCCAATAAATACTTGTTCTCTCCATATTTCCATACCACTTGAATAGGATCTCAGGCGAAGAGTATATATATATACATATATATATATATATATATATATATATATATATATATATATATATATATATATATATATATATATATATATATATATATATATATATATATATATATATATATATATATATATTTATATATATATATCTATATATATATATATATATATATATATATATATATATATATATATATATATATATATATATATATATATATATATATATATATTCTGATTCTAAATGAAGAGGATCAAGCTAGCAGCAAGGGACAAGGTAAGGGTGAGAGAATGGAGATAGGGACAGAAGGAGAGAGAAAGAGAAGGATATGTGTGACGGGAATACATCAGATAGATCTTGGGACAGAATGTGTGAGACGGAGAGTATTGGGAGGGGAGCTTCTGGAACGGGAGGAGGAGAAAAGGGTACAAGCTTGACTGACTGCTTAACTTTCTCCCTAGGTCTCTGTTAGAAGGTGAAGGGAACACCACACTCCTTCCTCAACACTGTCTTGTGTGTATGTGTGTGTGAAAGAGAGAGAGAGAGAGAGAGAGAGAGAGAGAGAGAGAGAGAGAGAGAGAGAGAGCAATAATTATGATAATATATATTAAAAACACTAAAATATTGCAACATGCAAGGCATCACGGAGCCTATGTCACAGCTTCATCATCCAGTTCCCCAGAAAGATGCCGTGTGCCATGACTAGTTTGTCAACTAATTCTTTCGGAAACTTGAGCGGACATTCGTCCCACGATCCGAGGGTCGTCGATGCTGTCGTGATGAAGTTATAGCATTGCGCCAGGCTACTGCATTTGTTGATGTTCTAAATCTCCCTGAAACTCATGGCACCGCCCCCTACAGCTTAGGAGTGTTGTAGGTAGGCGTCAGCTAATGTAGATGCGCAGGTGTGGTGGTCCTATGCAATCTGGTGACCATCATTCCAGGGTAGGATGGTGACTCCATCCAGGCGCTTATGACTTTCACAAGCAAATGGCCCGAGGGTCTAAGCGAGTGCCCAAGAAGAAGTAAAGGATAGCCAAAAGGAAATCTACAGAATGTGGTGTCTTCACGGCTTGGAGACGAGCTTTGTCTTTTAGTGAGGCACCGTCGCGCAATATCTGGGCAATTTTTTAAACGTTGGGTCTGTCTCTGGAGGGTAGTTGTGTTCTCTGGTGTCAAACTGGTCTGCTTGAAAAGTCTGCAAAGTCCTTGGCTTCTGATCCGATGGACTAGTTCAACGGATGCCATACATGAGGATGAAAATGCAGTTAATGCTACTTGTGTTGCCATGCATACCCTTAGATCTCACAGTCACATTGGAAATGCTACTTGATCTCACTGTTGGGTTACAGTTGGTGCCTCTGATGAAATGTAATATTGCAAG
This sequence comes from Cherax quadricarinatus, assembly GCF_038502225.1. Lineage (NCBI taxonomy): Eukaryota > Metazoa > Arthropoda > Malacostraca > Decapoda > Parastacidae > Cherax > Cherax quadricarinatus. The sequence goes on along the minus strand of NC_091293.1, from coordinate 62,482,583 downwards.
TATTACTTCTAATTCCTTTGTATTAGAGGTCCGAGTTAGTCTAGACAGTAGAGTGTTTGACTGTCAATTTATTAAATTGTAATAAAGAACTGTTAATGAATAAACAGAAGGGTGGACAAGGGGTTCGAACTGCAGCATGAGATCACGATAAGAATATGATGGAAGAAACAGAGCAGTGGTAGATACACTGGCTGAGGTGGCCAGAAGAACCCACAAGGAGACTGACAGGAAGAAGCTAGAACCACACAAGGACCAGCAACAGTTAGGGGCCAAGATCATGGAGGCAGTAATGAAGAACTTCATGTGCCAACATATAACCAGAGAGAGATAAGAGGATGAACCAGCAAGGCTGGACCTTGTATTCACCCTGAGTGGTTTTGGCATAAAGGATATTACATATGAAAAGTCCTTTGTCATTAGTAATCAAATGGTCCTGAGTTTCGAATACCTTATGGAAATAACATTCAGAGAGAAGCAGCACGGGAAGGATGTGAGAAACCAGACTTCGAAAGAGCAGACTACACAGGCACGAGGCACTTCCTGCATGAGGTGCAGTGGAAAAGTGAACTAGAGAAAAAGATGATGGCGTATGTGGCCAGAAAGTGCAAGGAGGCAGAAGAGAATTTCGTACCCAGGTGCAATAAAAGCAATTTGAAGACCAGAGTGAACCCATGGTTTGCTCAGAAGTGTAGAGAAGCCAAAATCTCAGTGTGATATATCACGACAAAAAGCACTCACTAAACCAGGGATCTGAGCCGAAGAACCAGAAAAAAAGTATGAATGGATAACAAGGGAGGCTCAATGGCAATTTGAGAATAACCTAGCATAGAAAGCCAACTCTGACCCAAAGTTGTTATATAGCCACATTAGCAGAAAGATAACAGTTGAGAACCATGTAATTAGGCTAAAAAAGGTAGGTGGGGAGCTCACAAGAATGACCAGGAAGTCTGTGAAAAGCTCAGAGTGAAATATAAGGAGTCTTCTCAGAGGAGGCAGAAAGCTTACCAGCAAAATGAAGTGGTAGAGTGCATCAGCAAGGGTTGGACACAATACACACAGCCGGGGAGGAGGTGAAAAAGTTGGGACCAGATAAAATCTCTCTGTAGATATTGAGTTAGGAAGCAGAGACACTGTGTGAGTGTGCCGCTAGCAACAATCTTCAACAAGTCTATCGACACAGGGCAACTGCCAGAGGCGTGGAAAACAGCAAATGTACTCCCAGTTTTTAAGAGAGGAGACAGACAGGCAGGGTTAAACTACTGACTAGTGTCACTAACATGTATAGTGTAAAGTTATGGAGAAGATTATCAGGAGAAGAGTGGTGGAGCACCTAGAAAGGAGTGGGTACATACATGATAGCACAGCTCCAGGGATGGAAAATCTTGTATCCCAAACCTACTGGGATATCTTCTATGAGGAGAAACGAAGGGGACTCAACCTAATGACTCTGGAAAACAGGAGGAATAGTGGGGATATGTTAAACACTTACAAAATACTGAGAAAAATTGACGAGGTAGATAGAGACATAACGTTTCAGAGATGGGACACAACAACAAGGGGTCACAGCTGGAAGTTAAAAACTTAGATGAGTCATAAGGATGTTAGGAAGTATTTCTTCAGTCTTAGAGTTGTCATGAACTTGAACAATCTGGAGAGTGAAGTGATAGAGGCTGGATCCATACATAGCTTTAAGAAGAGGTACGGTAAGGCTCTTGGAACCAGAAAAGAGTGAACCCAGTAGTGACCGGTGAAGAGGTGGGCCCAGGAGCTGTGAATCTGCCCCTGCAACCACACATAGGTGAGTACAACACACGAGACCTTGCAACACTCACACGAGTGTTAGTACACAACACACGAGACACTGCAATACTCACACGAGTGTTAGTACACAACACATGAGACCTTGCAACACTCACACGAGTGTTGGTACACAACACACGAGACCTTGCAACACTCACACGAGTGTTAGTACACAACACACGAGACACTGCAATACTCACACGAGTGTTAGTACACAACACATGAGACCTTGCAACACTCACACGAGTGTTGGTACACAACACACGAGACCTTGCAACACTCACACGAGTGTTGGTACACAACACACGAAACACTGCAACACTCACACGAGTGTTGGTACACAACACACGAAACACTGCAACACTCACACGAGTGTTGGTACACAACACACGAGACCTTGCAACACTCACACGAGTGTTGGTACACAACACACGAGACCTTGCAACACTCACACGAGTGTTGGTACACAACACACGAGACCTTGCAACACTCACACGAGTGTTGGTACACAACACACGAGACCTTGCAACACTCACACGAGTGTTGGTACACAACACACGAGACCTTGCAACACTCACACGAGTGTTGGTACACAACACACGAGACCTTGCAACACTCACACGAGTGTTGGTACACAACACACGAGACCTTGCAACACTCACACGAGTGTTGGTACACAACACACGAGACCTTGCAACACTCACACGAGTGTTGGTACACAACACACGAGACCTTGCAACACTCACACGAGTGTTGGTACACAACACACGAGACCTTGCAACACTCACACGAGTGTTGGTACACAACACACGAGACCTTGCAACACTCACACGAGTGTTGGTACACAACACACGAGACCTTGCAACACTCACACGAGTGTTGGTACACAACACACGAAACACTGCAACACTCACACGAGTGTTGGTACACAACACACGAAACACTGCAACACTCACACGAGTGTTGGTACACAACACACGAGACCTTGCAACACTCACACGAGTGTTGGTACACAAAACTCAAGGTTCAATGAAATATGGTCTTCTAATTTAAAGAATTTTTGACCGTTATTATACGATGTGAAGATAATTCTAATATTTACTTGACACTTAACATCAGAGAACACAATATTGAGTTTGTTACGTACCAGAAAATACAGCAAAAACATTTTATTGTCTATGTTACAATAGCAGCTGTCTTAGCTGTCTTAGCTGTCTCAGCTGTCTTACCTGTCTTAGCTGTCTTAGCTGTCTCAGCTGTCTTAGCTGTCGTAGCTGTTTTAGCTGTCTTAGCTGTCTTAGCTGTCTCAGCTGTCTCAGCTGTCTTAGCTGTCTTAGCTGTCTCAACTGTCTTAGCTGTCTTAGCTGTCTTAGCTGTCTTAGCTGTCTCAGCTGTCTTAGCTGTCTTAGCTGTCTTAGCTGTCTTAGCTGTCTAAGCTGTCTTAGCTATTTTAGTTGTCTTAGCTGTCTTAGCTGTCTCAGCTGTCTTAGCTGTCTTAGCTGTCTTAGCTGTCTCAGCTGTCTTAGCTGTCTTAGCTGTATCAGCTGTCTTAGCTGTCTTAGCTGCCTCAGCTGTCTTAGCTGTCTCAGCTGTCTTAGCTGTCTTAGCTGTCTCAGCTGTCTTAGCTGTCTTAGCTGTCTTAGCTGTCTTAGCTGTCTTAGCTGTTTTAGCTGTCTTAGCTGTCTTAGCTGTCTTAGCTATTTTAGTTGTCTTAGCTGTCTTAGCTGTCTCAGCTGTCTTAGCTGTCTTAGCTGTCTTAGCTGTCTCAGCTGTCTTAGCTGTCTTAGCTGTATCAGCTGTCTTAGCTGTCTTAGCTGCCTCAGCTGTCTTAGCTGTCTCAGCTGTCTTAGCTGTCTTAGCTGTCTCAGCTGTCTTAGCTGTCTTAGCTGTCTTAGCTGTCTTAGCTGTTTTAGCTGTCTTAGCTGTCTTAGCTGTCTTAGCTGCCTCAGCTGTCTTAGCTGTCTTAGCTGTCTTAGCTGTCTCATCTGTCTTAGCTGTCTTAGCTGTATCAGCTGTGTTAGCTGTCTCAGCTGTCTTAGCTGTCTTAGCTGTCTCAGCTGTCTTAGCTGTCTTAGCTGTCTTAACTGTCTTAGCTGTCTCAGCTGTCTTAGCTGTCTTAGCTGTTTTAGCTGTCTTAGCTGTCTTAGCTGTCTCAGCTGTCTCAGCTGTCTTAGCTGTCTTAGCTGTCTCAGCTGTCTTAGCTGTCTTAGCTGTCTTAGCTGTCTTAGCTGTCTCAGCTGTCTCAGCTGTCTTAGCTGTCTTAGCTGTCTCAGCTGTCTTAGCTGTCTTAGCTGTCTTAGCTGTCTTAGCTGTCTCAGCTGTCTCAGCTGTCTTAGCTGTCTTAGCTGTCTTAGCTGTCTTAGCTGTCTCAGCTGTCTTAGCTGTCTTAGCTGTCTTAGCTGTTTTAGCTGTTTTAGCTGTCTTAGCTGTCATAGCTGTCTTAGCTGTCTCAGCTGTCTTAGCTGTCTTAGCTGTCTTAGCTGTCTCAGCTGTCTTAGCTGTCTTAGCTGTCTCAGCTGTCTCAGCTGTCTTAGCTGTCTTAGATGTCTTAACTGCCTTAGCTGTCTTAGCTGTCTTAGCTGTCTTAGCTGTCTCAGCTGTCTTAGCTGTCTTAACTGTCTTAGCTGTCTCAGCTGTGTTAGCTGTCTCAGCTGTCTTAGCTGTCTTAGCTGTCTTAGCTGTCTCAGCTGTCTTAGCTGTCTTAGCTGGCTTAGCTGTCTTAGCTGTTTTAGCTGTCTTAGCTATCTTAGCTGTCTTAGCTGTCTTAGGTGTCTCAGCTGTCTTAGCTGTCTTAGCTGTCTTAGCTGTCTCAGCTGTCTTAGCTGTCTTAGCTGTCTCAGCTGTCTCAGCTGTCTTAGCTGTCTTAGCTGTCTTAGCTGTCTCAGCTGTCTCAGCTGTCTTAGCTGTCTTAGCTGTCTTAGCTGTCTTAGCTGTCTTAGCTGTCTTAGCTGTCTTAGCTGTCTCAGCTGTCTTAGCTGTCTTAGCTGTCTTAGCTGTCTTAGCTGTCTCAGCTGTCTTAGCTGTCTTAGCTGTCTTAGCTGTCTTAGCTGTATCAGCTGTCTTAGCTGTCTTAGCTGTCTTAGCTGTCTTAGCTGTCTTAGCTGTCTAAGCTGTCTTAGCTGCCTCAGCTGTCTTAGCTGTCTTAGCTGTCTTAGCTGCCTCAGCTGTCTTAGCTGTCTTAGCTGTCACAGCTGTCTTAGCTGTCTTAGCTGTCTTAGCTGTCTTAGCTGCCTTAGCTGTCTTAGCTGTCTTAGCTGTCATAGCTGTCTCAGCTGTCTTAGCTGTCTTAGCTGTCTTATCTGTCTCAGCTGTGTTAGCTGTCTCAGCTGTCTTAGCTGTCTTAGCTGTCTTATCTGTCTCAGCTGTGTTAGCTGTCTCAGCTGTCTTAGCTGTCTTAGCTGTTTTAGCTGTCTTAACTGTCTTAGCTGTCTTAGCTGTCATAGCTGTCTCAGCTGTCTTAGCTGTCTTAGCTGTCTTAGCTGTCTCAGCTGTCTTAGCTGTCTTAGCTGTCTCAGCTGTCTTAGCTGTCTCAGCTGTCTTAGCTGTCTCAGCTGTCTTAGCTGTCTTAGCTGTCTTAGCTGTCTCAGCCGTCTTAGCTCTCTCAGCTGTCTTAGCTGTCTTAGCTGACTTAGCTGTCTCAGCTGACTTAGCTGACTTAGCTGTCTCAGCTGACTTAGCTGTCTCAGCTGTCTTAGCTGTCTTAGCTGTCTTAGCTGTCTTAGCTGTCTCAGCTGTCTTAGCTGTCTTAGCTGTCTTAGCTGTCTTAGCTGTCTTAGCTGTCTCAGCTGTCTTAGCTGTCTCAGCTGTCTTAGCTGTCTTAGCTGTCTCAGCTGTCTTAGCTGTCTCAGCTGTCTTAGCTGTCTTAGCTGTCTTAGCTGTTTTAGCTGTCTTAGCTGTCTTAGCTGTCTTAGCTGCCTCAGCTGTCTTAGCTGTCTTAGCTGTCTCATCTGTCTTAGCTGTCTTAGCTGTCTCAGCTGTGTTAGCTGTCTCAGCTGTCTTAGCTGTCTTAGCTGTCTTAGCTGTCTCAGCTGTCTTAGCTGTCTTAGCTGTCTTAACTGTCTTAGCTGTCTCAGCTGTCTTAGCTGTCTTAGCTGTTTTAGCTGTCTTAGCTGTCTTAGCTGTCTCAGCTGTCTCAGCTGTCTTAGCTGTCTCAGCTGTCTTAGCTGTCTTAGCTGTCTTAGCTGTCTTAGCTGTCTCAGCTGTCTCAGCTGTCTTAGCTGTCTTAGCTGTCTTAGCTGTCTCAGCTGTCTTAGCTGTCTTAACTGTCTTAGCTGTCTCAGCTGTGTTAGCTGTCTCAGCTGTCTTAGCTGTCTTAGCTGTCTTAGCTGTCTCAGCTGTCTTAGCTGTCTTAGCTGTCTTAGCTGTCTTTGCTGTCTTAGCTGTCTTAGCTGTCTCAGCTGTCTTAGCTGTCTTAGCTGTCTTAGCTGTCTCAGCTGTCTTAGCTGTCTTAGCTGTCTCAGCTGTCTCAGCTGTCTTAGCTGTCTTAGCTGTCTTAGCTGTCTTAGCTGTCTTAGCTGTCTTAGCTGTCTTAGCTGTCTTAGCTGTATCAGCTGTCTTAGCTGTCTTAGCTGTCTTAGCTGTCTTAGCTGTTTTAGCTGTCTTAGCTGTCTTAGCTGCCTCAGCTGTCTTAGCTGTCTTAGCTGTCTTAGCTGTCTCAGCTGTCTTAGCTGTCTTAGCTGTCACAGCTGTCTTAGCTGTCTTAGCTGTCTTAGCTGTCTTAGCTGCCTTAGCTGTCTTAGCTGTCTTAGCTGTCTCAGCTGTCTTAGCTGTCTTAGCTGTCTTAGCTGTCTCAGCTGTGATAGCTGTCTCAGCTGTCTTAGCTGTCTTAGCTGTCTTAGCTGTCTCAGCTGTCTTAGCTGTCTTAGCTGTCTTAGCTGTCTCAGCTGTCTTAGCTGTCTCAGCTGTTTTAGCTGTCTTAGCTGTCTTATCTGTCGTAGCTGTCTCAGCTGTCTTAGCTGTCTTAGCTGTCTTAGCTGTCTCAGCTGTCTTAGCTGTCTTAGCTGTCTCAGCTGTCTTAGCTGTCTCAGCTGTCTTAGCTGTCTCAGCTGTCTTAGCTGTCTTAGCTGTCTTAGCTGTCTCAGCTGTCTTAGCTGTCTCAGCTGTCTTAGCTGTCTTAGCTGACTTAGCTGTCTCAGCTGACTTAGCTGTCTCAGCTGTCATAGCTGTCTTAGCTGTCTTAGCTGTCTTAGCTGTCTCAGCTGTCTTAGCTGTCTTAGCTGTCTTAGCTGTCTCAGCTGTCTTAGCTGTCTTAGCTGTCTTAGCTGTCTCAGCTGTCTTAGCTGTTTCAGCTGTCTTAGCTGTCTTAGATGTCTCAGCTGTCTTAGCTGTCTCAGCTGTCTTAGCTGTCTTAGCTGTCATAGCTGTTTTAGCTGTCTGAGCTGTCGTAGCTGTCTTAGCTGTCTCAGCTGTCTTAGCTGTCTTAGCTGTCTTAGCTGTCTCAGCTGTCTTAGCTGTCTCAGCTGTCTTAGCTGTCTTAGCTGACTTAGCTGTCTCAGCTGTCTTAGCTGTCTTAGCTGTCTTAGCTGTCTCAGCTGTCTTAGCTGTCTTAGGTGTCTTAGCTGTCTTAGCTGTCTTAGCTGTCTTAGCTGTCTCAGCTGTTTTAGCTGTCTTAGCTGTCTCAGCTGCCTTAGCTGTCTCAGCTGCCTTAGCTGTCTTAGCTGTCTTAGCTGTCTTAGCTGTCTTAGCTGTCTTAGCTGTCTTAGCTGTCTCAGCTGTTTTAGCTGTCTTAGCTGTCTCAGCTGTCTTAGCTGTCTCTGCTGTCTTAGCTGTCTTTGCTGTTTTAGCTGTCTTAGCTGTCTTAGCTGTCTCAGCTGTCTTAACTGTCTTAGCTGTCTCAGCTGTCTTAGCTGTCTCAGCTGTCTTAGCTGTCTTAGCTGTCTTATCTGTCTTAGCTGTCTCAGCTGTCTTAGCTGTCTTAGCTGTCTTAGCTGTCTCAGCTGTTTTAGCTGTCTTAGCTGTCTCAGCTGTCTTAGCTGTCTCAGCTGTCTTAGCTGTCTTAGCTGTCTTTGCTGTTTTAGCTGTCTTAGCTGTCTTAGCTGTCTCAGCTGTCTTAACTGTCTTAGCTGTCTCAGCTGTCTTAGCTGTCTTAGTTGTCTTAGCTGTCTTAGCTGTCTCAGCTCTCTCAGCTGTCTTAGCTGTCTTAGCTGTCTTATCTGTTTTAGTTATCTTAGCTGTCTTAGCTGTCTTAGCCGTCTTAGCTGTCTTAGCTGTCTTAGCTGTCTTAGCTGTCTTAGCTGTCTCAGCTGTCTTAGCTGTTTTAGCTGTCTCAGCTGTCTTAGCTGTCTTAGCTGTCTTAGCTGTCTCAGCTGTTTTAGCTGTCTTAGCTGTCTCAGCTGTCTTAGCTGTCTCAGCTGTCTTAGTTGTCTCAGCTGTCTTAGCTGTCTTAGCTGTCTTAGCTGTTTTAGCTGTCTTAGCTGTCTTAGCTGTCTCAGCTGTCTTAGCTGTCTTAGCTGTCTTAGCTGTCTTAGCTGTTTTAGCTGTCTTTGCTGTCTTAGCTGTCTCAGCTGTCTCAGCTGTTTTAGCTGTCTTAGCTGTCTTAGCTGTTTTAGCTGTCTTTGCTGTCTTAGCTGTCTCAGCTGTCTCAGCTGTCTTAGCTGTCTTAGCTGTTTTAGCTGTCTTTGCTGTCTTAGCTGTCTCAGCTGTCTCAGCTGTCTTAGCTGTCTTAGCTGTCTTGGCTGTTTTAGCTGTCTTAGCTGTCTTAGCTGTCTCAGCTGTCTCAGCTGTCTTAGCTGTCTTAGCTGTCTCAGCTGTCTTAGCTGTCTTAGCTATCTTAGCTGTCTTAGCTGTTTTAGCTGTCTTAGCTGTCTTAGCTGTCTTAGCTGTCTTAGTTGTCTTAGCTGTTTTAGCTGTCTTAGCTGTCTCAGCTGTCTTAGCTGTCTTAGCTGTCTTAGCTGTTTTAGCTGTCTTAGCTGTCTTAGCTGTCTTAGCTGCTTTAGCTGTCTTAGCTGTCTTAGCTCTCTTAGCTGTCTTAGCTGTTTTAGCTGTCTTAGCTGTCTTAGCTGTCTTAGCTGTCTTAGCTGTTTTAGCTGTCTTAGCTGTCTTAGCTGTCTTAGCTGTCTTAGCTGTTTTAGCTGTCTTAGCTGTCTTAGCTATCTTAGCTGTCTTAGCTGTTTTAGCTGTCTTAGCTGTCTTAGCTGCCTTAGCTGTCTTAGCTGTTTTAGCTGTCTTAGCTGTCATAGCTGTCTTAGCTGTCTTAGTTGTCTTAGCTGTTTTAGCTGTCTTAGCTGTCTTAGCTGTCTCAGCTGTCTTAGCTGTCTTAGCTGTCTTAGCTGTCTTAGCTGGAGAAATCAAAGCTCTACCAATACACGTACTTATAAAATTCACTGAGGCAGGTTGACCCGAAAAAGAAGAAACAGTTTAATCATCACTCAGTCCATCACTGTCTTGCCAGCGACGCGCCTCCACTACATTTTTTAAAAAAAATCAACATATCTTTACCCGTCCTTCAGAGGTCAGGCACTGGGCTTCCAACCTCCAGGACTCAAGTCTGGTTAACAGGTTTTCCTGAATCCTGTCATAAATGTTACCTTGCTCACACTCCAACAGCACGTCAAGTTACAAAATCCACTTGCCTCCGCTCCCTCCTAACACTCTCAGGCCCGCTTAAAAATAATCATAATAAAAATGGGAGAAGCTATTGTATGTGAATACAACAAGTTTTATTTTATTAACAAGAATACAACAAGAGTTATAAGAATACTTGGTATATATCTTAATCCCTTTAAATACATAGACGGATACACAGTGCGTTATGTATCCCTCTGGCTGATAAATAAAGTTATTTAGTGAACGCAAATGTATATTGATAAATGATGGAAAATAACAGCGATGATGACCAAGATGCTAAGAATAATTCAATAATTTTATTACAGAGTAAACATTATTAGTGGTGATGAGATCATTAGTAACAGAAGTTCCGTGGAAGATGAAGAGCAACAAGACTGGGAACTCTCTCACAAGGTCACTGTTGTCACGCACACACACACACACACACACACACACACACACACACACACACACACACACACACACACACACACACACACACACACACACACACAGAAGTAAGACAAGAGAGAGAGGGGTGGATCGACTGCATATTTTTGGACTGCAAGAAGGCCTTCGACACAGTTCCTCACAAGAGGTTACTGCAAAAGCTAGAGGACCAGGCACACATAACAGGAAAGGCACTGCAATGGATCAGAGAATATCCTACAGGGAGGCAACAACGAGTCATGGTAGGCGACGAGGTGTCAGAGTGGGCGCCTGTGACAAGCGGGGTTCCACAGGGGTCAGTCCTAGGACCTGTGCTGTTCTTGGTATATGTGAACGACATAACGGAAGGGATAGACTCAGAAGTGTCTTTGTTTGCAGATGATGTGAAGTTAATGAGAAGAATCAAATCGGACGAGGATCAGGCAGGACTACAAAGAGACCTGGACAGGCTACAAGCCTGGTCCAGCAACTGGCTCCTTGAATTTAACCCTGCCAAATGCAAAGTCATGAAGATTGGGGAAGGGCAAAGAAGACCGCAGACACAATATAGTTTAGATGGCCAAAGACTGCAAACCTCACTCAAGGAAAAAGATCTGGGGGTGAGCATAACACCGAGCATATCTCCTGAGGCGCACATCAATCAGATAACTGCTGCAGCATACGGGCGCCTGGCAAACCTACGGATAGCGTTCCGATACCTCAGTAAGGATTCGTTTAAGACTCTGTATACCATCTACGTCAGGCCCATACTGGAGTATGCAGCACCAGTTTGGAATCCACACCTAGTCAAGCACGTCAGGAAATTAGAGAAAGTGCAAAGGTTTGCAACAAGACTAGTCCCAGAGCTACGGGGATTGTCCTATGAAGAAAGGTTGAGGGAAATCGGCCTGACGACACTGGAGGACAGGAGGGTCAGGGGAGACATGATAACGACATATAAAATACTGCACGGAATAGAGGAGGTGGACAAAGACGGGATGTTCCAGAGATGGGACACAGACACAAGAGGTCACAATTGGAAGTTGAAGACTCAGATGAATCAAAGGGATGTTAGGAAGTATTTCTTCAGTCATAGAGTAGTCAGGCCATGGAATAGCCTAGAAAGTGATGTAGTGGAGGCAGGAACCATACATAGTTTTAAGGCGAGGTATGATAGAGCTCATGGGGCAGGGAGAGAGAGGACCTAGTAGCAATCAGCGAAGAGGCGGGGCCAGGAGCTGTGACTCGACCCCTGCAACCACAAATAGGTGAGTACAAATAGGTGAGTACATACACACACACACACACAGTATTTCTTCAGTCATAGAGTTGTCAGGAAGTGGAATAGCCTAGCAAGTGAAGTAGTGGAGGCAGGAACCATACATAGTTTTAAAAAGAGGTATGATACAGCTCAGGAAGCAGAGAGAGAGAGGACCTAGTAGCGATCAGTGAAGAGGCGGGGCCAGGAGCTGAGTCTCGACCCGTGCAACCACAATTAGGTGAGTACAATTAGGTGAGTACACACACACACACACACACACACACACACACAAGGATCAGTAGAGAGGGACGGACACCAGAACACAGTCTCAGACAAGTGGCTACTGGAGTCCAACCCCAACAAGTGTAAAGGTATGATCATATGGGAAGTAACGAGAAGACAAAATACTAAACACATTTTAATAGAAAACAGACTAAAGGCACGAAAACAGGAAGGATATACTAGGAGTACAAACAATAGTGAACATAACAGCAGCTCACACAACAACAATAACTTCAGCGACTCTTATAAGACTAGTGACTCTCAGTAGAATTGTTTGCAAAGACAAATACCGACATGTCGGGTACAATAAAGACACACATAGCAAGCCATTATTACTCAATATTTGGCTCATCGTTGTGGAAATGTTGTTAGACTAAGTCCTGCTCTGCTGTGTCTCTGTCGTACCCAACCTGTACACCTGGTGTATCAAGACCCTATTAGAGTATGCTGCCCCAGCGTGGAACCCGCGCCTCGACAACCTACATCAAAAGTGGAAACCAGAGATGTTCAAACAGAAAAATTCCTGGTCAGTAGAAGAGATGATCACGACGTTTAAAAACACTCAATGGTTTTGACAGAGCATATAGAGATGTCTGGAAATTTTTCTTATAGTTTCAAGGGTGTTCACCTGCCCTCTGACCAGAGTTGCTGAATCCATTCCCAGCATCTTGGTATGGCTGGGATAACTTTCAAAATCCTCAGTGGCGAAGCTTCAGTCGTTCATAAAAGTTACCACAATATTCGACTACGGTGGAGACTGAAACCCAAATATTTTGCTGCAGAAGCATCAGCCATTATAAGGATGGTTCCTCATACTGGCTGATGCATCTTATGATCCAGGATAGTTCCTTTTACTGACTGATGTATCATATGAGCCAGGATGGTTCCTTACACTGACTGATTCATCTTATGATCCAGGATGGTTTCTTACACTGATGCATCTTATGTGCCAGGATGGTTCCTTACACTGACTGATTCATCTTATGATCCAGGATGGTTTCTTACACTGATGCATCTTATGTGCCAGGATGGTTCCTTACACTGACTGATGCATCTTATGAGCCAGGATGGTTTCTTACACTGATGCATCTTATGTGCCAGGATGGTTCCTTACACTGACTGATTCATCTTATGATCCAGGATGGTTTCTTACACTGATGCATCTTATGTGCCAGGATGGTTCCTTACACTGACTGATGCATCTTATGAGCCAGGATGGTTTCTTACACTGATGCATCTTATGTGCCAGGATGGTTCCTTACACTGACTGATGCATCTTATGAGCCAGGATGGTTTCTTACACTGATGCATCTTATGTGCCAGGATGGTTCCTTACACTGACTGATGCATCTTATGAGCCAGGATGGTTTCTTACACTGATGCATCTTATGTGCCAGGATGGTTCCTTACACTGACTGATGCATCTTATGAGCCAGGATGGTTTCTTACACTGATGCATCTTATGTGCCAGGATGGTTCCTTACACTGACTGATGCATCTTATGAGCCAGGATGGCTCCTTTTAAATCTCCTTTTATTAAGTGCACGAAAATTTGTTGATGTACTAAAATAGTAAAAACTAAACTGGAACCTTAGGAGTCCGAGCCATAACTAGAGAATGACTCATGTGATCGGCCTCAAACTTTCATCACTGTGTGGTTTACTGAACACCAAACTCACGCTGCTGTTGAGAGACATAACTATCAATTTGCCAATATGACTGAATATATATAGTGATATTCATTATTTTCTTCAGCAGCTAAATAATGTTTCTTCTGATCGGCTTCAGATTTTCGACGCTTGTGTAATATATCTTGGGTAAGATTTATAGAACTATTTACATACGTGGGTGACCTCTGCACAATGCTGCGTAGGTCATTCCCGTACTTTACTTCCGTCTGATAGGTAGAGACAAGCTCCCCTGGTCGCCTCTTCAAAATATTAACGCTGGTAAAAGACATTTTAAAAAAATAACAATGGTTATAAATGACCATAATTTTTAAAGGGGTGGACCGGTAAGCCAGCGGAAGGCCTCGGTCAGATGACCAAAAGCTCCAAAGGCGGGTCATCATCTGACTAAGACCCGCGTCAGGAAACATTTGTCCTGTTTCCTGACGAACCTTACCTAACCTAACCTATCGCTGGTAAAAGATTGTTGGTGTATTTAGGGAGTGTGTTGACGCCATTTTATCACGTTTAATCTCGAAATGGTACAATTATTATGCCTTATTACCTTGATGCTGGTCAGGGGCTTTTGATCTGAGGAACTTCACATATACTCCCCTTGTTTGGATCGATTTTGAATGCATCCCATTCCACTGGCGTTATGAAACCCCTATGGGTTTAGCGCTCTCCTTTGATTAAACTATAACAATTGTGCACAAATAACTCTACGTGCGAGTTATGCATTGTTCCAGTCAGAGTATTGTGCCTTGTTCTTCATAACTGTGAACGACATTACTCATCGACGGCTGATGCACCGCATGATGTAGACGGAAGGTTAGACGGGTTTAGGCCGAGTAGGCACATATTTTGTTGGATTCTGTGCAGTACGCGGAGACTGCTTCTTCTGGTCAGCTTTAACCTAGTTTTGTACTGATATGTTTCTCTCAAAAGAAGCAACTTCTTGATGTTAGTTTGTGTAAGTTATTTTTCACCTGTGTTATCAGTTATGTTGGTTTCTGTGAGGTAACTGGAGAATGTCTCCTCTGATCAGAAATAAGTCACAGTGTTTGACTTTATTAGATTATCCTATATATGTTAAATTAACTTAATGTTCTTGTATGTGTCTATAACATCTGTGCGTCCTCAAGATTATTATTAAAAATTTGTGTTATGCACACAAAGCTTAACATAAAATTTACATACTAACTTTAAAGCTTGTTTTACTTAGAGAAATGTTTGGATTGATTTTAACCCATGTAAGTCCCAGTTTGTTGTCTTGAAGCAAATTGGAAGAACTGAAACAGTGTTTTTCATGAGATAATTTTTGAGTGTCGTATCTGATTACCTTCAAATCTGCCATGCTCATGACCTGACAGTGCAGCTTCTCAGCGTGTTGTCATCATCGACTTTTAAAAGTTTAACGAGGAGAGACTTTCTCATTTTCGAATAATTCTTAACAAAATTTTCATTTACTTTCTCGCTAATTTTCGTTTATCACTCGAAATACGTCACACCGCTGTCACCGCTGTTGTGACAACAACAACACCGCTGGTGTGACAACAGCAACAACAACAACACCGCTGGTGTGACAACAACAACAACAACACCGCTGGTGTGACAACAACAACACCGCTGGTGTGACAAAAACAACAACAACAATACCGCTGGTGTGATAACAACAACAACACCGCTGGTGTGACAACAACAATTCCGCTGGTGTGACAACAACAACACCGCTGGTGTGACAACAACAACAACAATACCGCTGGTGTGACAACAACAACAACACCGCTGGTGTGACAACAACAATTCCGCTGGTGTGACAACAACAACTACACCGCTGGTGTGACAACAACAATACCGCTGGTGTGACAACAATAACAACACCGCTGGTGTGACAACAACAATTCCGCTGGTGTGACAACAACAACACCGCTGGTGTGACGACAACAACAACAACGCCGCTGGCGTGACAACAACAACACCGCTGGTGTGACAACAACATCACCGCTGGTGTGACAACAACAACACCACTGGTGACAACAATACCGTTGGTGTGACAACAGCAACAATACCGCTAGTGTGACAACAACAACACCGCTGGTGTGACAACAACAACAACACCGCTGGTGTGACAGTAACAACAATACCGCTGGTGTGACAACAACAACAACAACAACACCGCTGGTGTGACAACAACAACACCGCTGGTGTGACAACAACAACAACAACATCGCTGGTGTGACAACAACAACAACACCGCTGGTGTGACAACAACAATACCGCTGGTGTGACAGCAATAACAACACCGCTGGTGTTACAACAACAATTCCGCTGGTGTGACAACAACAACACCGCTGGTGTGACAACAACAACAACAACAATACCGCTGGTGTGACAACAACAACACCTGGTGTGACAACAACAATTCCGCTGGTGTGAAAACAACAACTACACCGCTCGTGTGACAACAACAATACCGCTGGTGTGACAACAATAACACCGCTGGTGTGACAACAATAACAACACCGCTGGTGTGACGACAACAACAACAACACCGCTTTTGTGACGACAACAACAACAACATCACCGCTGGCGTGACAACAACAACACCGCTGGTGTGGCAACAACAACACCGCTGGTGTGACAACAACAACACCGCTGGTGTGACAACAACAACAACACCGCTGGTGTGACAACAACAACAACAACACCGCTGGTATGACAACAACAACACCGCTGGTGTGACAACAACAGCAACACCGCTGGTGTGACAACAACAATACCGCCGGTTTGAAAACAAAAACAATACCGCTGGTGTGACAACAACAACAATACCGCTGGTGTGACAACAGCAACAACGCTTGTGTGACAACAACAATACCGCTGGTATGACAACAACAACAATACCGCTGGTGTGACAACAACAGCAACACCGCTGGTGTGACAACAACAACAATACCGCTGGTGTGACAACAACAACAATACCGCTGGTGTGACAACAACAGCAACACCGCTGGTGTGATAACAACAACAATACCGCTGGTGTGACAACAACAACAATACCGCTGGTGTGACAACAAAAACAATACCGCTGGTGTGACAACAACAACAATACCGCTGGTGTGACAACAACAACAACACCGCTGGTCTGACGACAACAACAACACCACTGGTGTGACAACAACAGCAACACCGCTGGTGTGACAACAACAACAATACCGCCGGTTTGACAACAAAAACAATACCGCTGGTGTGACAGCAACAACAATACCGCTGGTGTGACAACAACAACAATACCGCTGGTGTGACGACAACAACAACACCACTGGTGTGACGACAACAGCAACACCGCTGGTGTGACAACAACAGCAACACCGCTGGTGTGACAACAACAGCAACACCGCTGGTGTGACAACAACAGCAACACCGCTGGTGTGACAACAACAACAATACCGCTGGTGTGACAACAACAACAACACCACTGGTGTGACGACAACAGCAACACCGCTGGTGTGACAACAACAGCAACACCGCTGGTTTGACAACAACAGCAACACCGCTGGTGTGACAACAACAGCAACACCGCTGGTGTGACAACAACAGCAACACCGCTGGTGTGACAACAACAGCAACACCGCTGGTGTGACAACAACAACAATACCGCCGGTTTGACAACAACAACAACACCACTGGTGTGACAACAACAGCAACACCGCTGGTGTGACAACAACAACAATACCGCCGGTTTGACAACAAAAACAATACCGCTGGTGTGACAACAACAACAACACCGCTGGTGTGACGACAACAACAACACCGCTGGTGTGACAACAACAGCAACACCGCTGGTGTGACAACAACAACAATACCGCCGGTTTGACAACAAAAACAATACCGCTGGTGTGACAACAACAACAACACCGCTGGTGTGACAACAACAACACCACTGGTGTGACAACAACAACAACAACACCGCTGGTGTGACAACAACAACAACAACACCACTGGTGTGACAACAACAACAACACCGCTGGTGTGACAACAACAACAACACCGCTGGTGTGACAACAACAACAACACCGCTGGTGTGACAACAACAACAACACCGCTGGTATGACAACAACAACAACACCACTGGTGTGACAACAACAACAATACCGCTGGTATGACAACAACAACAACAACAACACCGCTGGTGTGACAACAACAACAACACCGCTGGTGTGACAACAACAACAACAACACCACTGGTGTGACAACAACAACAACACCGCTGGTGTGACAACAACAACAACACCACTGGTGTGACAACAACAACAACAACACCGCTGGTGTAACAGCCCGGTACATAATGTTACACAGGTCTTTCTCAAATTTTGTTTGTGTGTGTTGGGTGGAGACTGGCGCCTCTGATAACCTTCAATATTTCCACACTGGTGTGTCTTAGTTAGCAGGTAGGTAAGTACTGTGTTTGTCAGGAAACAGGACAAGTTTTTCCTGACGTGGGTCTTAGTTATATGATGACATGCAGCTGGAACTTTTGGTCTTCTGACCGAGGACTTCCGCTGGCTTACCGGTCCACCACTGTACAAAATCATGGTCATGATTATAATCATTATTAATTAGTTCCCAAGCCAGGAAGAGGTTGCCACTTTTATTCTCAAAATGGCGTAGCATTATTTTTGCCTTGATGCTGGTGAGGGGCTTTTGATTCTAGGAACAGGACTTCTTATCCCCCCCTTGCTTGCATTAAATTTGAATGCCTTCCATTACACAGGTGCTATACGGCGCCTACGGGTTTAGCGCTCTCCTCTGATTTAAAATGAGATAACTGCTAAATTCTGCCGTTCATGCGGAAACTACTGAATCAGCGTCAGCTGATAACTAGATAATGCAACTTCCAATCGGTTTCAAACTTAATGTACTGCTCACTTTGAATGGTTTGAATTAGATGTGGACTTTGTATATCCCGATATACTATTTTTACCGCAAAACAATTATATTAGTTTCTGTATGATGACTAGTGAGTGATTTCTGATTCCCTTTAAGTCTTCAACGCTAATATTTAACTGCATTAGCAATTTATGCCGCACTCTGCACTGTTCCAATCGCGTGTACTGAGGCACAACACACGCGACTGAGACGGCTTCAAATACCAGCACCGGGAGATGTGACTCGACCCTCGCAACCATTGTTAGGTGAGAGCACATTAACAAAAAGTTTGGTCAGACATTTCGAGGAATGTTTGTAGGTGTTCTGGTAGATGAGCCTACCAGTGGAGCCTACCAGTGGAGCCTACCAGTAGAGTCTACCAGTGGAGCCTACCAGTAGAGCCTACTAGTGGAGCCTATCTCGGTGAGCTTACCAGTAAAGCCTACCAGTGGAGCCTAACTCGGTGAACTTACCAGTGGAACCTAACAGTAGAGCCTAACTCGGTGAACTTACCAGTAGAGCCTACCAGTGGAGCCTATCTCGGTGAGCTTACAGTGGAACCTACCAGTGGAGCCTACCTCTGTTAACTTACCAGTGGAACCTACCAGTATAGCCTAACTCGATGAACTTACCAGTGGAGCCTACCAGTGAAGCCTACCTCGGTTAGCTTACCAGTGGAGCCTACCAGTGGAGCCTACCAGTGGGGCCTACCTCTGTGAACTTATCAGTGGAACCTACCAGTGAAGCCTACCTCGGTGAGCTTACTAGTGGAGCCTACCAGTGAAGCCTACCTCGGTGAACTTATCAGTAGAGCCTACCAGTGGAGCCTACCAGTGGAGCCTGCCTCGGTGAACTTACCAGTGGAATCTACCAGCGGAGCCTGCCTAGGTGAACTTACCAGTGGAACCTACCAGTGGAGCCTACCTCGGTGAGCTTACCAGTGGAGCCTACCTCGGTGAGCTTACCAGTGGAGCCTACCAGTGGAGCCTACATCGGTGAACTTACCAGTGGAGCCTACCAGTGGAGCCTACATCGGTGAACTTACCAGTAAAGCCTACCAGTGGAGCCTACCTCGGTGAGCTTACCAGTGGAACCTACCAGTGGAGCCTACCTCGGTGAGCTTACCAGTGGAGCCTACCAGTGGAGCCTACCAGTGGAGCCTACATCGGTGAACTTACCAGTAAAGCCTACCAGTGGAGCCTACCTCGGTGAGCTTACCAGTGGAACCTACCAGTGGAGCCTACCTCGGTGAGCTTACCAGTGGAACCTACCAGTGGAGCCTACCAGTGGAGCCTACCTCGGTGAACTTACCAGTGAAGCCTACCAGTGGAGCCTACCTCGGTGAACTTACCAGTGGAACCTACCAGTGGAGCCTACCTCGGTGAACTTACCAGTGGAACCTACCAGTGGAGCCTACCTCGGTGAACTTACCAGTGGAACCTACCAGTGGAGCCTACCTCGGTGAACTTACCAGTGGAACCTACCAGTGGAGCCTACCTCGGTGAGCTTACCAGTGGAGCCTACCAGTGGAGCCTACCTCGGTGAACTTACCAGTTGAGCCTACCAGTGGAGCCTACCTCGGTGAGCTTACCAGTGGAGCCTACCAGTGGAGCCTACATCGGTGAACTTACCAGTAAAGCCTACCAGTGGAGCCTAACTCGGTGAACTTACCAGTGGAACCTGCCAGTGGAGCCTACCAATGGAGCCTCCCTCTGTGAACTTACCAGTGGAGCCTACCAATGGAGCCTCCCTCGGTGAACTTACCAGTGGAGCCTACCAATGGAGCCTCCCTCTGTGAACTTACCAGTGGAGCCTACTTCGGTGAACTTACCAGTGGAGCCTACCAATGGAGCCTCCCTCTGTGAACTTACCAGTAGAGCCTACCTCTGTGAACTTACCAGTGGAGCCTACCAATGGAGCCTCCCTCTGTGAACTTACCAGTGGAGCCTACCAATGGAGCCTCCCTCGGTGAACTTACCAGTGGAGCCTACCAATGGAGCCTACCAATGGAGCCTCCCTCGGTGAACTTACCCCTCGGGGAACTTACCAGTGGAGCCTACCAATGGAGCCTCCCTCTGTGAACTTACCAGTGGAGCCTACCAATGGAGCCTCCCTCTGTGAACTTACCAGTAGAGCCTACCAATGGAGCCTCCCTCGGTGAACTTACCAGTGGAGCCTACCAATGGAGCCTCCCTCGGTGAACTTACCAGTGGAGCCTACCAATGGAGCCTCCCTCGGTGAACTTACCAGTGGAGCCTACCAATGGAGCCTCCCTCTGTGAACTTACCAGTGGAGCCTACCAATGGAGCCTCCCTCTGTGAACTTACCAGTAGA
The DNA here is from genome assembly GCF_038502225.1 of Cherax quadricarinatus. Classification (NCBI taxonomy): domain Eukaryota; kingdom Metazoa; phylum Arthropoda; class Malacostraca; order Decapoda; family Parastacidae; genus Cherax; species Cherax quadricarinatus. The sequence goes on along the minus strand of NC_091293.1, from coordinate 62,462,333 downwards.
GCCTACTAATGGAGCCTCCCTCTGTGAACTTACCAGTAGAGCCTACCAATGGAGCCTCCCTCTGTGAACTTACCAGTGGAGCCTACCAATGGAGCCTCCCTCTGTGAACTTACCAGTGGAGCCTACCAATGGAGCCTCCCTCTGTGAACTTACCAGTGGAGCCTACCAATGGAGCCTCCCTCTGTGAACTTACCAGTGGAGCCTACCAATGGAGCCTCCCTCTGTGAACTTACCAGTAGAGCCTCCCTCTGTGAACTTACCAGTAGAGCCTACCTCGGTGAACTTACCAGTAGAGCCTCCCTCTGTGAACTTACCAGTAGAGCCTACCTCGGCGAACTTACCAGTAGAGCCTCCCTCTGTGAACTTACCAGTAGAGCCTCCCTCTGTGAACTTACCAGTAGAGCCTACCTCGGTGAACTTACCAGTAGAGCCTACCTCGGTGAACTTACCAGTAGAGCCTACCTAGGTGGACTTACCTCTGGAGTTTGCTTGTTGAACCTACCTGTAAAGCCCACTTATAGATCCCACCTGCAGATCACCCTTGTGGAACTCACCTGTATAACCCACCTGTACATCTCAACTGTAGAACCCACCTGTAGAACCTAGCAGGAGAGCCCACCTGAAGAACCCACCTGTAGAACCCAGTAGTAGAACCCACCTATTGCCCAGCTGTAGATCTCACCTGTAGAGCCCTCTTTCAGAACCCATCTGTAGTGCCCATATATAGAGCTTACTTGTAGAACCCACCTTAACATATCACCTGTAAAGACCATCTTTAAAACCCACCATTAGAGCCAACTTGTAGAGCTCACCTTCTCTACCCACCTGTAGATTCCACCTGTATAGCCCACCTGCAGAACCGACCTGTAGAGCCAACATGTTGAGCCCACCTGTAGAGCTCACCTGTAGAGTCCGCCTGTTGAACCCACCTGTAAAACCCACCTGACGACAACAAGGAAATGAGTGAAATATTGAAATCCCAGTACGACTCTGTGTTTAGTGAACCACTAATCGGTCTGAGGATCGACGACCCAAATGATTTCTTCATGAATGAGCCTCAAAACTCCATAAATGTATGCCAGATTTCCGACATTACCCTAACTCCGATAGATTTCGAAAAAGCCATTGACAACATGCCTATGCACTCAGCCCCGGGCCCAGACTCGTGGAACTCTGTTTTCATTAAGAACTGCAAGAAACCCCTCTCGCGTGCCCTAAGTACACTATGGAGGAGGAGCTTGGACATGGGTGAAATTCCACAGTCACTTAAAACAACGGATATAGCCCCACTCCATAAAGGTGGCAGCAAAGCATTAGCTAAGAACTATAGACCAATAGCTCTGACATCCCACATCATAAAAATCTTTGAAAGAGTGCTAAGAAGCAGGATTGCAAATCACCTGGATTCCCAAAATCTGCACAATCCAGGGCAACATGGGTTCAGGGCAGGTCGCTGCTGCCTCTCACAACTACTGGATCACTATGACATGGCCTTGGATGCACTGGAAGAAAATCAGAATGCAGATGTAATATACACAGACTTTGCAAAAGCATTTGACAAATGCGATCATGGCGTAATAGCCCATAAAATACGTGCTAAAGGAATAACTGGGAAAGTGGGGAGATGGATCTTCAACTTCCTAACAAATCGAACACAAAGAGTAGTGGTCAACAGAGTTAAATCGGAGGCTGCCATAGTGAAGAGCTCTGTTCCACAAGGCACAGTACTCGCCCCCATCTTATTCCTTATCCTCATATCAGACATAAACAGAGATATACACCACAGCACCGTATCATCCTTTGCGGATGATACTAGGATCTGCATGAGGCTGTCATCTGCTGAGGACGCGGTTAACCTCCAAGAAGATATAAACAAAGTTTTCCAGTGGGCAACGGTAAACAATATGATGTTCAATGAGGACAAATTCCAACTACTCCGTTATGGAAAACTGGAGGAGATAATAACTAGAACAGAGTATACTACTGACTCCGGCCATACAATAGAGCGGAAAAATAATGTAAGGGACCTGGGAGTAGTAATGTCTGAGGATCTCACTTTCAAGGATCACATCAGTGCCACGATCGCACGTGCAAAGAAAATGATAGGATGGATAATGAGAACTTTCAAAACGAGAGATGCCAAGCCCATGATGATCCTTTTCAAATCACTTGTTCTCTCTAGGCTGGAATACTGCTGTACATTAACATCTCCATACAAAGCAGTTGAAATCGCAGATCTAGAGAGTGTACAGAGATCCTTTACTGCACGTATAAGTTCTGTCAAGCACCTTAACTACTGGGAACGCTTGGAAGCACTTGACTTGTACTCGTTGGAACGCAGGAGGGAGAGATATATCATAATCTACACTTGGAAAATCTTGGAAGGAATGGTCCCAAATCTGCACACAGAAATCACTCCCTACGAAAGTAAAAGACTGGGCAGGCGATGCAAAATGCCGCCAATAAAAAGTAGGGGCGCCATTGGTACACTAAGAGAAAACACCATAAGTGTCCGGGGCCCAAAACTGTTCAACAGCCTCCCATCAAGCATTAGGGGAATTGCCAATAAACCCCTGGCTGCCTTCAAGAGAGAGCTGGACAGATACCTAAAGTCAGTGCCGGATCAGCCGGGCTGTGGCTCGTACGTCGGACTGCGTGCGGCCAGCAGTAACAGCCTAGTTGATCAGGCCCTGATCAATCGGGAGGCCTGGTCATGGACCGGGCCGCGGGGGCGTTGATCCCCGGAATAACCTCCAGGTAACCTCCAGGTAGAACCCACCTGTAGATCCCCCTGTAATGCCCACCTGTGGATCCCACCTGTAAAGCTCACCTGTAGAGCCCACCTGTAGGACCCACCTGCAGAACCCACCTGCAGAGCCAACATGTTGAGCCCATCTGTAGAGCCCACCTATAGAGCTCACCTGTAGAACCCACCTGCTGAACCCACCTGTAAAGCCTTCCTGTAGAACCCACCTGTAGATCCCACCTGTAGATCCCACCTGTAGAGCCCATCTGTAGAGCCCACCTGTAGAGCCCACCTGTAGAACCCACCTGTAGAGCCCACCTGTAGAGCCCACCTGTAGAGCCCACCTGTAGAGCCCACCTGTAGAGCCCACCTGTAGAACCCACCTGTAGATCCCACCTGTAGATCCCACCTGTAGAGCCCACCTGTAGAGCCCACCTGTAGAGCCCACCTGTAGATCCCACCTGTAGAGCCCACCTGTAGAGACCACCTGTAGAGCCCACCTGTAGAGCCCACCTGTAGAGCCCACCTGTAGAGCCCACCTGTAGAACCCACCTGTAGAGCCCACCTGTAGATCCCACCTGTAGAGCCCACCTGTAGAGACCACCTGTAGAGCCCACCTGTAGAGCCCACCTGTAGAGCCCACCTGTAGAGCCCACCTGTAGAGACCACCTGTAGAGCCCACCTGTAGAGACCACCTGTAGAGCCCACCTGTAGAGCCCACCTGTAGAGCTCCTCAACATGTCAAGTCGCTATGATAAACAAACACTTCACAAATAAAGTGTTAAATGCTTCAGGAATCTGATGATGTTACATAAAAGACGAAATATTTCATCTAAACTTTTCGTTCTTGTATTTACAAAGTTTCTCTCGTTATCTGTGAGTTTCTAATCATTTTTAAAACTTAACATTCATCTTTAATGAAAATTTAAAGCTATCTTTAAAATTTCTATAATTATCTTAATGGTTTTAATAATTACTTTAAACCTGTTAGCAGTTATCTTCAAAGTTTCAATAATTATCTTCAAACTTATAATAATTACCTTCAAAAATTTAATAATTATCTTCATGTTTTTTAATAATTATCTTCAAATTTTCAATAATCTTGAAAGTTTTAATAATTGTCTTCACATTTTCAATAATTATCATTATAATTATCACTACATTCAGTTTATTTATTATTATTAAAAATTCGGCGGTATTCTCCCGGCCCGGACCTTCTCCAAGTGGTGGCCCGGCCTTGACTCCCTCTTTAGGGAGTGTCTGAGACCTAAGTCTGCCATGGGAGGAGGCACAAGTACCTCCTCATCTTTGGGACCAACTGTCCCCAGGCCTAGCCACAAGCTAGGCCTCTCTGGTCTGCCATCCCCGCCACAAGGGGACTAATGGGAATGAGAGTCTTGTGAGTTGCAAGCTCGGGCTCAGGCACCTACTCTACCCTAGAAGGGCTGGGCATGGTGTCGATGTATATTCAGTTTTATTGATTAATTATTATCTTTAGATTTTCCAAACATTTTCTTTAAACTTAAAATACTTACGTTAGAGATCTTAGACGAGTTAATATTATCTTCGAACTTTCCTCCGCATTATTGTCTCTTTTTATTTATATTTATAATTCGTATTATCATCTTGATGGAGAGATTTTCTCTCTCTCTCTCTCTCTCTCTCTCTCTCTCTCTCTCTCTCTCTCTCTCTCTTTCTCCTCTTACATTAGCACTCTCTTTTAGAAAGCCAGCACCACCTTCCCTGCACTTATCACTTTCTCCTCCTTCCTTGTGGCTTCTCCCCTCGCTATTACTACCTGCTCTTTGACCTCCCGACATTCCTACTCCAACATTTTCTTCCCTTAAACCACTTTCTGCACCGCCACCGCTTTCTTCCCCATTCCCAAAGAGGCACTTAGTGTCGTCCTCTTTTTTGTATATTCATCATCCATACGGACATATATCCCTAAATTTACTAAATTTTCTAGTCTTTCAACACTCCAGCCGCCTCTCAGCGAGGCGGGGTGACGCAGAAGAAAACATTCACACCGTCACTCATTCAAACACTGTCTTGCCGAAGGTCGTCAGCATCACAGTTCAGATGACAGCCCATACTACAACATCCCCATCACTCCAGAGTGTAGGTACTGCGTTCCCACCTCCAGGAATCCCTTCATTAATGTTACCTTGCTCACACTTCAGCAGCACCTCAGATCATTAAGGTCACCATTTTCCGAGTTATACTAGTGAGCAGCTTATAATTTGAGGTCAACCAACTGTTGTGTGATGTATGTTAGAAAGAACTTGCCACATTCACTCCTTGCCTTGCAGAGTCGAGTAAACATGCAATATTATGATGTCAAAGTATACGCAGGCAATTTTTCCATAAACATTTTTAATCTTTATGCTCCAGTGAACAAGCTTCGACCTGATGCTTTAACAGATCACATCGATAGTGAACCAACCCTCTTTCTTGAAGACAAACACCAATGGAACTAAACTAGTGAAATTTCTAAATGAGCATGATAATGTTCGAATTGTGGGCACTACTGAGCCTACTCACATATATGGTGGCATAATAGATCTGTGACTTGGATTTAATACATCATATACGATGCATGACTTTGTCATAGTTGATGACCTTCTATCTGATCACTTCCACAAGACTAACAACTGTCAATCTTGATCACATCTTCAGCAATCAAGGAGCTAAATATAGAAGGAGGAAACTTATTCTCAACCCAGAACAGAGAGGTAACTTTATTAACCACTTGCATCAATGGTATAAGAATTACGAGCCCATTGGCACACAAAAATTTAATGATGATTTAGTTGCCACTATTGAGACTGTCCTCACAGATGCAGTGGGCAGGAAAAGAAAACAAACCTTCTACTATAAATGACAATAAAAATCAATGTGAATACTATAATGTTCCAGAGCTACGCAATCTAACACTTGCAGCAGCTAGGAGGATTGGTAAAGCATACCATGAATGTAGAACCCCCAGACCTGCTCAGAACGTTCCAAGCTGCACTAACAAGAGCTTAGGCAACAGGAATGGGTACAATTTGTTAGTGGGTTAAATAGGTCTACCCCCTTTATGTTTGGCTTGGAAATGTATAAATAAAATAACCAGGAAAATGACTGGTAATGTTGCTCATCCCTTTCCTCTTGAAAAATCAAATGACCTCATAAATGACTGGTCTAAAACATCCAGGCATGAAAATCTTCCGTCTCATATTAGAAAAAACTTAGAGAGTACTTCTGAAGAAATGCTGAGACTGATTAATTTTATAAGCCAAAATATTGATGAGAGTAATTGCTTCTTCACCGAGTATGAGTTAGATAATGCATTAACTAAAGGTCGCTCAACCGCTCCTGGAGAGGATGGCATAACCTATGGTATTCTCAGAACTCTAAGGCACGTGCCTGATAATCCTTTGTTGGCACTGTATAATCTCAGTTACATTGAGGGAGTTCTTCCTACTTCTTAGACCAATAGTCTCATTGTGCCTATCCCTAAGCTCCAACAGCCTGATACATTTAGGCCGATCTCCTTAACTAGTTGTCTTTGTAAAACTTTTGAAAGAATGATACTTAACAGACTGTACTACAGAATCAGACACCAACTTTCCCCCTACCTCTATGGGTTCATGAAAGGTAAAAGTGTGCAGAAGTGTATTTCCTCGTGACTCACCTATACATATAGCTATAAGCTATGCTGATGACATGTTACATACAATAGGGCATAAGAAGATGAGTACCATTCTTAATGAAGTTCAGGCAATTTATTATCGATTAGGCCTCATAATATCTTCCTCTAAAACAAAGATATTAACAAGCAAACGACATCCCCCACCCATCTATTTGCATGGTGAAAACATTAACTACGTTAAAACTTACAGATATCTTGGTGTAGATGTACCCTTTAATAAATCCACTATACCACAACTAAATAAGAATTGGAAAGAGAGGCTAAATGCTCTCAAAGCTGTTACTGACTACAACCCCAACTATGGTGCTAATGTGAGAATGATGTACATAGCCTATGTTAGGTCCTTAACTGATTATGCTGCTCCCATGTTGATTTTAGCTAGAGAAAGTTCTCTCCGGCCCTTGGAGTTAATGCAAAATGAAGCTCTCAGAATTATTCTTGGCTGTCCCAGATCTACAAAAGTTCTTAATGTGAGGAAGGAGCTTGGTATTTCTAGTACCAGTGATACTAGAAATACCAAGATTAACACTACTCGGTATTAGAATGTTAAGAAATAAAGTAGACATTGCCACTATGAATCTTACTAAATGTCTAGAGATAAATACACAGATCTAAATGGATTGTGAAAATATACAATTACATTAAGTTTTATAACCTGCATGAACTGTATCACTGTAGACAACAAGAGCATTTCACCCCTCCATGGAAGATGTGTTCATTTAACATCACATACCTGCAAGTCCCTCCCAGGAAGCAATTGCTTGCAATCTCTTCCTTAAATCACTTGTTAAAGCAACTGCTCCAGCTTCCTCCATAATCATCCAGCAACATGCTCCAGCCTCACTAATAAACATCCAGCAACATGCTCCAGCCTCACTAATAAACATCCAGCAACATGCTCCAGTCTCACTAATAAACATCCAGAAACATGCACCGGCTTCACTAATAAACATCCAGCAACATGCTCCCGTCTCACTAATAAACATCCAGCAACATGCTCCCGTCTCACTAATAAACATCCAGAAACATGCTCCAGCCTCACTAATAAACATCCAGCAACATGCTCCAGCCTCACTTATAAACATCCAGCAACATGCACCAGCTTCACCAGCTTCACCAGCTACAGTAGTGTGCAGTGTACACTCGAGACACTGGTGATCCAGTGATGGTTGTGTTGCCTCCTCGACACGGGAACAGTGGCTACTACAGTCACTTTTGTGTTTAATCTGTTGACTAATTAGAGCGTGCATTATTCGACGAATTACCCTTTGTGTATTTTTTTCTGCACTCGAAATGGTTCTTTAAGTTTAATATGTTTTATTCTTAGTGAGATTAGATTTGAATACTTATGTTACTGTGTGATAACATATATTTCCGTATTATTGCCCAACATCGACGAAAGAAAGGGCAAGCTTACTTCTGGCAGCGCAGGGTGCACCATCGTGCGATCTCCGTCATTTTCTCACGAAGTGTTCACAAGGCGGAGAATGAGATGATGTGTTAGTAGATCCCACCATGGTAGAGGCTACCTCTTGCTGTGCTCCGCCATGTAACCACCGCACCAATGGACGGCTTGTCATATGGCAAATACCAGTTTCAAGTTTTTTTCTTCTGTTATAACAATGTTGAGGAATTCTTTTAAGTGCTTTGAGCTTGGCAGGATGACTGCTGCTTCCAGCTTTATTTTCCTCTACCACAATGTCTTAATTCGAAACTTAAAAAGTGCCTATAAAAACTTTCTTACGGACTGTGATGTCTAAGCTGAAATGTTGACATCTAGCACTAACAGCCTGATTGACCAGGCGGAACATTGTACTTACTCTGGTCAGAGGTGATTCACGATGCCAGTGATCGACTTATCCTTTATCTGATCATTGAGATCATGAATTCGTACTCTCACTGACATGTTGATCTGATATGATGTCGGTGTAAGTTGGAGCACCCATGACCCACTCACCACACACTACAAAAGTGAATGCATTCACAGAAATGAACTGATGCAGCGGTTCCCAGGGAAAGCATTGTCTGCAGATAAAGTTTACCCGAACACCGTCAATGCTGAACTTCTTGAAGATGATGATGAACTCTACCGAATCGAACGTCGTTCAACATGAGAGAGAGAGTTGGTACCCGGAAATGAAATTATATTTTTGGGGTGAAATTTGTCTGCAGACTATGAAAACCACGTTGAAAATCTTGCGAACAAAGCATCCAGGAATCTTGCAGCACTTAGACGTATGTCGCATCTGCTCCACAACAGAGGTTAAAAGTATGCTCCACTTTCCTGGATTGCCTGATCTGCGACTTCTTGACAGAATAGAAAACAAAGCAAGACGACTCGTCTCACCTGCACTCAGCCTTGAACTTCGAAAGAAATTTTGGAATACTTAACAATTTGCACACAGGCGAAATTATTTACAAAATGTATTTCGAAGTTAATCGCATGTGGCAGGATTTGATGAAAGAAATTACCACAAGCCAGTGCTTCCAGGTAAGGGATTCACCGCCTAACTTCGGCTAGGCGCATATGGTTCGAATCCTGCTGTGGACTGATAGATTATATTTATATATATATATATATAAAGGATGCACAACATTAGCATCGGTCTGCTTCTCTTTTCTATATGATAGTAGATGAGGGAGAGAGGAGAGAGAAAGGAAGTAGATGGCAAAAGAAAAGGGAAAAACTGTATTGGTAAATGTGATCTTTACCTGACTATCGTCACTGTTCAACCAGCGAAAACAATTAACTATATAGCAACCAAGTCTTGTACACCATACCTCTAGCGTCCACCTCCAGCGTCCACCTCCAGCCGCCAAGCCGACTCACTCACCAACATTTGTTCTGCCTGTTCCTCTAGTTTTTATCCTAGCCTCTTTCTTGTTTTATTTCAATTAATTTGTCATAAAAGTCTAGTTGGTTTGTGAGACAGGATTCTTAATCTCTGAACTGTGTTAGTTTTGTGTGAAACAGCTTATTTCCAGGTGATACCACCACTCTCCTTATTTTATTCATTGCAATACATAATTTGCCTGTCAGGGATACCGGCCTGTGTAGTTCAGTGCTGTATATCTGTCCTCTTTCTTAAATTCTGGCAATATAGCTTCTGTCTTCTACATCTCTGTCAATTGCTCATTTTCCACTAAGATGATGCAGATATTAGCTTGAGGTGAAACGAAGTGGCCACCTCAGTCCCACCCATGTGTCGATATACCAATATATAAGGCCATATTGCCTATTGTTCCCGCTGGTGGAAGTCATGGGTGAGCCAAAATACACACAAAGAAAAGAATTGGGAGGAAAAATAAGACTTGAGAGTCGAAAAAGGTAAAGCTCAATTTTCTCAATTAAAAATATATGCTGCCACCAGGCTCCAAGTGCTTGCAGATTTGCCAAGAGTCCCTGGTGCCATACTCTGTTGCAAGCACTAGCAATGTCCAGTGCTACTATACACCTGATCTTGGTTTCGTCCAGCGAATGGTGTCACACAGTGGAGAACTTTAACAGCAGATCGGCGGCAGTGACCTTTTCTGAAGCCATATTGACGGTCACAAATAAGTAAGTGGTAGTCGAAAAACTCTGTCATCTATCATGAGATTATTGTCTCCAAAATCTTGTCAGTGATTGACAGGAGTCACACTGGTCTGTATTTGCTGGTTTCTGCTCTGCTCTTCTTTTTTGTGAACAGGGACTACATTTGCCTCTTTCCACAAAGAAGATCATTTACAATAGATGCGAGTTAGAGGCGATGCTAGCTGGTCTGCACATCTACTCAGTAATCTTCGGTTCACCCTGTCTAGGTTCACAGTCTTTTCTTGGTCGAGGGATTTCGGGAGACGATGTAGTTTATCCCGCCATATCGTCACCATTGACAACTTTGACACAGTTCTTACGGCTGGCAAAGGAGGTTCCCTTGCTGGATCATAGACTTGCATCTTGGCAGCGAAGAGATCAGCTTTCTCCTGACTGCTAGTACAGACAGTCCCATCCTGTCGATTTATAGGAAAATTTTCATCAGGTTGATAACCGTCCCCCCCCCTCTCTCTCTCTCTCTCTCTCTCTCTCTCTCTCTCTCTCTCTCTCTCTCTCTCTCTCTCTCCTCCCTCACTTCTATTACTCACTTTGTCGCAGATCTTCAGCAGGTTTGCAAGCCAAGTTTTGCTGGTTATTACTCATGAACCACATCTCTCCAAGTGACTCACTACTCACTGTTTTTTACACAGGGTTTAACAAGGTTATGTTAAGGAATCCTAACTTTATTTACAAGCTGACAGCTGTTACCTACATCCTTCTGATTAATTTTCTGTCACCATACATAATATGCATGACACTGATACTGGTCTATAGTTTAACACTTCTTGTCTGTCTTCTGTCTTATAAATAGGGATTACACTCGTTGTCTTCCAGATCTTTGGCAATTGTTCCGTATTCTTTGACTTGTAGATTTTCTGCTTCCTTTCGCAATATCCATGGTGACACTTTTCTGGGCGCCCATAGTCTATGATGTACTCAGTTCGTTCCGAAGTGTTTTCACCTTATCCTCTTTTGTGTGTATGGTATCCAGTAACTGTTGGTGTACCTTCTCTTTTTGACTCTACTGTTGCCCCTGTGTTTACTGAGAATTCCTCACAGACTCTCCTTCCTCCTTCCTCGGTCTTCCTGGTCTGGTGGGGCTCTGGTGGCCTGGTGGCTAACGCTCTCGCTTCACATGGCGAGGGTCTGGGTTCGATTCCCAGCCAGAGTAGAAACATTGGACGTGTTTCTTTCCACCTGTTGTCTATGTTCCCCATCAGTAAAATGGGTACCTGGGTGTTAGTCGACTGGTGTGGGTCGCATCCTGGGACACTGATCTAATTTGCCCGAAATGTACCGAAATGCGGAGCATAACAAGGGACTTTCTATATAGTAGTATGTCATTGTTGTCAGCTAGGACTGTATACCTTGTACATGTACTTGTAGTAAATAAAGATATTATTATTATTATTATTTACTGTCACCTTTTTTTTCTGTTGTAGCTATGAAATAATTACGGTTCAGACTCGACTCTTGCTGCTGTTGTCTCATTCTTAAATTATTTCTCAGCTTCTTTGATCATCCTTGAATATTCGTTCTGGTTCTTTTGCTCATTTTCATATTCTTTTCTTTCCTCCACCTTTTATACTTTTTCCATTCTCTTGTACTTTGTTTTTCCTCTCTCTGCATCTCTGGTTGCGCCTCAGACTCTCTTTGTTTTTACCATTTTCTCATCATCAGGGTATGTAATTCTACCTTACTTCCTGGCACTTTCCAGCTAGGCTATACGTTTCATTTGTTGTATATACCTGGAGTTTACCTGAAGAGGGTTTCGGGGGTCAACGTCCCCGCGATCCGGTCTGAGACCAGGCTTCGTTGTGGATAAATGTCAAATCAACCAGGCTGTTAATGCTGGCCGCACACAGACTGAACCACAGCTTGGCCGGTCAGGTACTGACTTTAGGTGCCTGTCCAGTGCCTTCTTGAAGATAACCAGGAGTCTATTGGTAATCCCCCTTATGTATGCTGGGAGGCAGTTGAACAGTCTTGGGCCCCTGACACGTCTCTCTGGGCACTCGTGGCGCTCCTGCTTTTCACTGGGAGAATGCTGCATCTACTGCCGAGTCTTTTGCTTTCATAGGGAGTGATTTTCGTGTGCAAGTTTGGTTCTAATCCCTTTGGGATTTTCCAAGTGTATATTATCATATATCTCTCTCGCCTGCATTCCAGGGAATATAAATCAAGGGACTTCAACTGTTCCCAGTAAATTAGGTGCTTTATCGTACTTATGTGTGCCGTGAAAGCGCTTTATACACTCTCCAGGTCAGCAATTTCGCCAGCCTTGAAGGAGGCAGTTAGTGTACAGCAGTATTCCAGCCTAGAGAGAACAAGCATCCCTAGTTTTGAAGGTTCTCATTATCCATCCAACCATTTTCCTAGCAGATAAGGTAGATACATTGCTGTGGTCTTTGAAGGTAAGATGCTCCGACATTATCACTCCCAGGTCCTTCACATTACCGTTTCGCTCTACTGTATGGTTAGAATTTGTCGTATACCCTGATACAGTTTTAATTTCTTCAGGTTTTCCATATCTGAGTAGTTGTAATTTCTTTCTATTGAACTTCATATTGTTTTGAGTGACCCATTTGAAGATTTGGTTGATGTCCGCTTGGAGTCTCACGGTGTCTTCGATGGAGGACACTGTCATGGTAATTTGGGTGTCATCCGCAAAGGAACACTTGGAGCTATAGCTAGCTTCTCGATGTCAGATATGAGGATGAAGAACAGGATGGGAGCGAGTACTGTGCCTTGTGGAACAGAGCTTTTCACCGTAGCTGCCTCAGACTTTACTCTGTTTACTATTACTCTTTATTTTCCATTTATTAGGAAATTATAGGTCCATCTACCAACTTTTTCTGTTATTCTTTTATCAAGCATTTTGTGCACTGTTACACCATGGTCACACTTGTCGAAGGCTTTTGCAAAGTCTGTGTTTACTGCATCTGCATTTTGTTTATCCTCTCTAGCATCCAGGACCTTGTCATAGTGGTCCAGTAGCTGGGAGAAGCAGGAGCGACCTGTTCTAAAACCATGTTGCCCTGGGTTGTGTAACTGATGGGTAACTAGGTGGTTGGCGATCTTGCTTCTTAGAACCCTCTCAAAGATTATTATGATATGGGATGTTAGTGCTATCGGTCTGTAGTTCTTTGCAATTGCTTTACTGCCACAGTTGTAGAATGGGGCTGTCTGTTGTTTTTAGCGAGTGTGGGATGACCCGTGTGTCCATGTTCCCTCTCTATTGAATGCTGAAGGCACGTGACAGGGGCTTTTTGCAGTTCTTGATGAACACGGAGTTCAATGAGTCTGAGTCTGGGACAGAGGGCATGTTCATGATATTTATTGCATTTTCAAAATAGTGTTGAGTTAGGATACTATCAGAGCTATTCATTTAGATTGTCGGCCCTTAGTCTGGGTAATGTCTGGCTGAACACCGAGTCGTATCTCACTCATTTCTTTGCTGTCATCTGTGTATGTCCCATCCCACCTAAGCAGGGGCCCGATACTGGATATCGTTTTACCCTTAGATTTGGCATAAGATAAGAAGTGCTTTTTTTGCAGTTTCCGTTATGGCTTTTAGTTCTTCCTGAGATTCTTGTCTCCTGTAAGATTCCTTAAGCTTAAGTTCGATATTTGCTATTTCTCTGATCAGTGCCTCCCTTCATATTTCAGACATATTGGCCTCTCTCAGCAGCTCTGATTCTTCACCTTCACCTGTATAGGGAGCGTTTCTCTCTTCTCTTTATCTTCTCTTTCTTTTTCTCAATGGAATGTGCCTTGAGCAGACCTCAAGAGCCACAGAGTTAATTTTTTTCTAGGCAAATGTTCGAATCCGTGTTGTTTAGGATATCTTCCCAGCTTGTTTCATTTAAGACATGGTTAACTTGTTCCCATTGTATGTTTCTGTTATTGAAGTTGAATTTTGTGAAGACACCCTCATAACTGATCACATTTTCCTGGTCAGGAGCCCTGTGCATACATGTCTGTACCTCTGTTATGTTGTGATCTGAGTGTATTGTCTTTGATATGGTTATAGTCACTTTCTCTGACTTTTTTGGGTTATTCCAGGTTCTCTACACATATGCTGCTATGTATGATAATCTATATAACTGTATTTGTGTAAACCTGAATAAACTTACTTATATTACGTATCAGATCGTCGTTGTTAGCGAAGATGAGGTCCTGTGTATTTTCTAGTCTTGTAGGCTCTAATATTTGCTGGTTTAAGGTGAATTTGGTGCACAGATTTAATAGTTTGTGTGTGTGTGAATTTTCCTCTGAGCTGCCTCCTGGGGTGATGTCTGCTAAAATATTATTTGCTACACTCCTCCATTTTAGGTGTCTCAAGTTGAAACCTCCCAGTAGCAAGATGTTTGGGGCAGGAGTTGGGAGATTTTCCAGACAGTGGTCAATTTTCAAAAGCTTTTCCTGGATTCGCTGGGAAGTTGCATCTGTAGGCTTGTATACCACCACAATGACAAGGTTTTGTTTTTCAATCTTTACCGCCAAAACTTCAACTACTTCATTTGAGGTGTTTAGTAGTTTTGAGCAAATGAGTGACTCTGATGTACAAGCCAACCCTCCCTTGTTGCCTGTTTAGTCTGTCGCATCTGAATAGGTTATAACCTAGGATCCTTTATGTGAGCCTCTGTGAAAGCTGTAAACATTGCATTTGACCCTGTATGCCATTATATTGAGGGAATTTAGGGTGGGGAGTTATTTGCTGGCTTTAATATAACCGTATCAAAGACAATACACTCAGATCACAATATAACAGAGGTACAGACATGTATGCACAGGGCTTCTGACCAGCAAAATGTGATCAGTCATGAGGGTGTCTTCACAAAATTCAACTTCAATAACAAAAACATGCAATGGGAAAAAGTCAATCATGTCGTAAATGAAACAAGCTGGGAAGATGTCCTAAACAACAAGGATCTGAAACTTTGTCTAGAAAAAAATTAACTCTGTAGCTCTTGAGGTCTGCTCAAGGCACATCCCATTAAGAAAACAAAAAGAGAAGATGAAGAGAAGAGAGAGAAACTTACTATACAGACAAAGGCAAAGAATCACAGAGCTGCTGAGAGGCCAATATATCTGAAATACGAAGGGAGGCACTGGTCAATGAAATTGCAAATATCGAACTTAATTAAGCTGAAGGAATCTTACAGGAGACAAAAATCACAGGAAGAACTAAAAGGCATAAAAGAAATTGGAAAAACCCAAAACAATTCTTCCCTTATGCCAAATCTAAGGAAAAAACAGCATCCAATATCGGGGCCTTGCTTAGGCGAGATGGGACGTACATATCTGTGTAAAATATTAATGTGAGTGGAATACTAATGTCCCAAGATGACTCAGTGATCACCAAGATGACTCAGTGATCACCAAGATGACTCAGTGATCACCAAGATGACTCAGTGATCACCAAGATGACTCAGTGATCACCAAGATGACTCAGTGATCACCAAGATGACTCAGTGTTCACCAAGATGACTCAGTGATCACCAAGATGACTCAGTGATCACCAAGATGACTCAGTGTTCACCAAGATGACTCAGTGTTCACCAAGATGACTCAGTGATCACCAAGATGACTCAGTGTTCACCAAGATGACTCAGTGATCACCAAGATGACTCAGTGATCACCAAGATGACTCAGTGATCACCAAGATGACTCAGTGTTCACCAAGATGACTCAGTGTTCACCAAGATGACTCAGTGATCACCAAGATGACTCAGTGTTCACCAAGATGACTCAGTGTTCACCAAGATGACTCAGTGTTCACCAAGATGACTCAGTGATCACCAAGATGACTCAGTGTTCACCAAGGTGACTCAGTGTTCACCAAGATGACTCAGTGATCACCAAGATGACTCAGTGTTCACCAAGATGACTCAGTGTTCACCAAGATGACTCAGTGTTCACCAAGATGACTCAGTGATCACCAAGATGACTCAATGTTCACCAAGATGACTCAGTGTTCACCAAGATGACTCAGTGATCACCAAGATGACTCAGTGTTCACCAAGATGACTCAGTGATCACCAAGATGACTCAGTGTTCACCAAGATGACTCAGTGTTCACCAAGATGACTCAGTGATCACCAAGATGACTCAATGTTCACCAAGATGACTCAGTGTTCACCAAGATGACTCAGTGATCACCAAGATGACTCAGTGTTCACCAAGATGACTCAGTGATCACCAAGATGACTCAGTGTTCACCAAGATGACTCAGTGATCACCAAGATGACTCAGTGTTCACCAAGATGACTCAGTGTTCACCAAGATGACTCAGTGTTCACCAAGATGACTTAGTGTTCACCAAGATGACTCAGTGTTCACCAAGATGACTCAGTGATCACCAAGATGACTCAGTGTTCACCAAGGTGACTCAGTGTTCACCAAGATGACTTAGTGTTCACCAAGATGACTCAGTGATCACCAAGATGACTCAGTGTTCACCAAGATGACTCAGTGTTCACCAAGATGACTCGGTGTTCACCAAGATGACTCAGTGTTCACCAAGATGACTCAGTGTTCACCAAGGTGACTCAGTGTTCACCAAGATGACTCAGTGTTCACCAAGGTGACTCAGTGATCACCAAGGTGACTCAGTGTTCACCAAGATGACTCAGTGTTCACCAAGATGACTCAGTGATCACCAAGATGACTCAGTGTTCACCAAGATGACTCAGTGTTCACCAAGATGACTCGGTGTTCACCAAGATGACTCAGTGTTCACCAAGATGACTCAGTGTTCACCAAGATGACTCAGTGTTCACCAAGATGACTCAGTGTTCACCAAGGTGACTTAGTGTTCACCAAGGTGACTCAGTGTTCACCAAGGTGACTCAGTGTTCACCAAGGTGACTCAGTGTTCACCAAGGTGACTTAGTGTTCACCAAGGTGACTTAGTGTTCACCAAGATGACTCAGTGTTCACCAAGATGACTCAGTGTTCACCAAGGTGACTTAGTGTTCACCAAGATGACTCAGTGTTCACCAAGGTGACTCAGTGTTCACCAAGATGACTCAGTGTTCACCAAGGTGACTCAGTGTTCACCAAGGTGACTCAGTGTTCACCAAGATGACTCAGTGTTCACCAAGATGACTCAGTGATCACCAAGATGACTCAGTGTTCACCAAGATGACTCAATGTTCACCAAGATGACTCAGTGTTCACCAAGATGACTCAGTGTTCACCAAGATGACTCAGTGTTCACCAAGATGACTCAGTGTTCACCAAGATGACTCAGTGATCACCAAGATGACTCAGTGTTCACCAAGATGACTCAGTGTTCACCAAGATGACTCAGTGTTCACCAAGATGACTCAGTGACCACCAAGATGACTCAGTGTTCACCAAGATGACTCAGTGACCACCAAGATGACTCAGTGTTCACCAAGATGACTCAGTGTTCACCAAGATGACTCAGTGTTCACCAAGATGACTCAGTGTTCACCAAGATGACTCAGTGTTCACCAAGCCGCTGCCCAGACAAAGGCTCGACAAAATTTGGTCATCTCAAAAATCCCTGATAATATCCTAGCACCACAAGACTTTGAAAAGGCAATGAATGACATGCCCATGCACTGTGTCCCAGGCCCAGACTCATGGAACTCCGTGTTCATCAAGAACTGCAAGAAGCCCCTGTCACGTGCCTTACGCATTCTATGGAGAGGGAACATGGACACAGGGGTCATCCCACACACACTAAAAACAACAGACAGCCCCACTCCACAAAGGTGGCAGTAAAGCAATTGCAAAGAACTACAGACCGATAGCACTAACAACCCATGTCATAAAAATCTAAGAAGCAAGATCGCCAACCACCTAGATACCCATCAATTACACAACCCAGGGCAACACGGGTTTAGAGCAGGACGCTCCTGCCTGTCTCAGCTACTGGACCACTATGACAAGGTCCTGGATGCTGTAGAGGATAAACAAAATGCAGATATAGTATACACAAACTTCGTAAAAGCTTTCAACAAGTGTGACCATGGTGTAATAGCACACAAAATGCGTGATAAAGGAATAACAGGAAAAGTTGGTAGATGCATCTATAACTTCCTGACAAATAGAACACAAAAAGCAATATTAAACAGAGTAAAATCCAAGGCAGCCACGGTAAAAAGCTCTGCTACACAAGGCACAGTACTATCTCCCATCCTATTTCTCATTCTCTTATCTGACATAGACAGAGATGTGAGCCATAGCTCCGTGTCATCCTTTATGGATGACACCCAAATTACCATGACAGTGACCTCCATCAAAGACACTGCAAGACTCCAAATTGACATGAACCAAATCTTCAAATGGCCCACTCAAAACAATGTGAAGTTCGATGATGAGAAATTTCAATTACTCAGATAAGGAAAACTTTAGGAAATTAAAATTGTATCAGGGTATTCAACAAATTCTAACCACAGAATAGAGCTAAAAAGTAATGTGAAGGATTTGGGAGTGATAATGTCTAAGGATCTCGCCTTCTAAGACCACAACAATGTATCTACCGCATCTGCTAGAAAAATGATGGGATGGATAATGAGTACCTTCAAAACTAAGGACGCCAAGCCCATGATGATTTTCAACAAATAGCTTGTTCTCTCTAGGCCGGAATACTACCGTACACTATCAGCCCCTTAAGGCAGGCGAAATTACTGGCCTGGAGAGTGTACAAAGAACTTTCACGGCACACATAAGTACGATAAGACACTTGATTTGTAGATTTGTATTCCCTGAAACACAGGCGAGAGAGATACATGATGATATACACTTGGAAATTTCTAGAGGGATTGGTACAAAACTTGCACACGAAAATCACTCCCTATGAAAGCAAAAGACTCGGCAGATGGTGCAACATCCCCCCCCCAGTGAAAAGCAGGAGGGCCACGAATACACTGAGAGATAATACAATAAGTGTCAGGGGTCCAAGACTGTTCAACTGCCTTCCAGCATACATAAGGGTGATTATCAATAGACCCCTGACTGTCTTCAAGAAGGCACTGGACAGGCACCTAAACTCAGTACCTGACCAGCCAAACTGTGGTTCGTACGTCAGTTTGCGTGCGACCTGCATTAACAGCCAAGTTAATTAGACTCTGATCCACCATGAGGTCTGGTCTCAGACCTATCCAGGGGGCGCTGACCCCCGAAACCCTCTCAAGGTATACTTCAGGTATATCCTCAACAAAATGTAATAAACTGTACCAACTGGCACATTACTAAATCGTACTTCAAAAGTAATAGAATATGTAATGTTGGGTTATAGTTCCTGGCCCTGCCTCTTTACTGGTTGCTACTAGATCACTCCTTGCTCCATGAGCTTTGTCATGCCTCTTCTTAACGCTATGTATGGCTCCTGCGAGCCGTTAACGAGACTGAGAGTCGAAGACTTAAAAGAATTTTTTTTTGAGCGAGAAACAGAATTTGGTAGACTTAAACCAATCGATATTATCCTGAAGCCAAATTACGTACTTCGACAAGGCGATAAATGACTTGCTCATGAACTCTGCCCCAGGCCCAGACTCATGGAACTCCGTGTTTATCAAGAACTGCAAGAAGCCCCTATCATGTGTTTTTAACACCCTATGGAGAGGGAGCATGGACACAGGGGTCGTCTCACAGCTACTAAAAACAACAGACACTCCACAAAGGTGGCAGTAAAGCAATAACAAAGAACTACAGACCAATAGCGCTAACATCCTATATCATAAAAATCTTTGAAAAGGTTCTAAGAAGAAAGATCGCCAACCATCTAGAAACCCATCAGTTACACAACCCGGGGCAACAAGGGTTTAGAGCAGGTCGCTCCTGCCTGTCCCAGCTACTGGACTATGACAAGGTCCTGGATGCTCGAGAAGACAAACAAAACGCAGATCTAAATAAATGGTATAAAATACCGACACAGTGGAAATATAAACACTTAAGCAGTATAATGTGATCCTTAACTGTCAATAAAGGATCCCACTATACTACTTAAGTGTTTATATTTCCAAAACGCAGATGTATACAGTGACATTGCAAAACCCTTGACAAGTATGACCACGGTGTAACAGCGCACAAAATCTGTGATAAAGGAATAACAGGAGAAGTTGGCATACAGATCTATAATTTGCTAACAAATAGGACACAAAGAGTAGTAATTAACAGAGTAAAGTCTGAGGTAGCTACTGTGAAAAGCTATGTTCCACAAGGCACGGTACTCGCCCTCATCCTGTTCCTCATCCTCATGGCTGCCATAGACAGGGATGTAAGCAGAGCACCGTGCCTTCCTTTGCAGATGACACCCGAATTTGCATGACAGTGTCTTCCAGTGAAGACACTGCAAGACTCCAGGCGGACATCAACCAAATTTTTAAATGGACCTCATAAAGCAACATGAAGTTCAGTGATGAGAAATTTCAATTACTCCGATATGGAAAACGTGAGGAAATTAAAAATATGTCAGAGTATAAAACAAATTCCAACCACACAATAGAGCAAAAAAGCAAATGCAAAAGACCTGGAAGTGATAATGCCAAAGGATCTCACTTTCAAAGTCCACAACATTGTATACATTGCATCTGCTAGAAAAATAACAGGTTGGATAATGAGAACCGTCAAAACTAGGGATGCAAAGCCCATAATGACACTCTTCAAGTCGCTTGTTCTATCTAGTCTGGAATATTGCTGCACACTAGCAGCACCTTTCAAGGCAGATGAAACTACTGACCTAGAAAATGTAGAGAGAATCTTCATGGCACACATAACTGCGATAAAACATCTCAGTTACTGAGTACGCTTAAAGTTCCTCAACATGTACTCCCTAAAAAGCAGGCGGGAGAGATACATGATTGTATACACTTGGAAAATCCTGGAGGAATTAGTGCCAAACTTGCATATGAATATCACTTCCTATGAAAGCCAAAGACTCGGCAGACGATGCAACATCCCCTCAGTGAAAAGCAGGGGTGCCACTAGCACGATAAGAGACAACACAGTAAGTGTCAGGGGCCCAAGACTGTTCAACTGCCTCCTCTCATACATAAGGGGGATTACCAACAGGGCCCTGGCTGTTTTCCAGAAGGCTTTGGACAGAAACCTAAAGTCAGTACCTGACCAGGCGGGCTGTGGTTTGTACCTGTGGCCAAGAGTAACAGCCTGAATGATTATACCCTGATCCGCCATGAGGCCGTGTCACAGACCGGGCCGCGGGGGCGTTGACCCTCGATATCCTCTCCTGGTATACTCAACGGAAACTACATCAGTTTCCAGACTATTCCACTTCCTGGCAACTCTATGGCTGAAGAAATACTCCGTAACCTCCCTGTGCGTGTGAGTATTCACTTAATTGTGGTTGCAGGAGTCGAAACTCAGCTCCTGGCCCCGCCTCTTCACTGACCGCTACTGGGTACTCTCTCTCTCTGCTCCATGAGCTTTATCATACCTCGTTTTAAAACTATGTATAGTTCCTGCCTCCACTACATCGCTTGCCAGACTATTCCACTTCCTAACAACTCTGTGGCTGAAGAAATACTTCCTAACATCCCTTTGACTCATCTGAGTTTTCAGCTTCCAATTGTGACCCCTTGTTTCTGTGTTCCATCTCTGGAACATCCTGTCTCTGTCCACCTTGTCTATTCCACGCAGTATTTTGTATGTCGTTATCATGTCTCCCCTGACCCTCCTGTCCTCCAGTGTCGTCAGACCGATTTTCCTTAACCTTTCTTCATAGGACATTCCCCTTAGCTCTGGAATCAGCCTTGTTGCAAACCTTTGCACTTTCTCTAACTTCTTAACGTGTTTTACCAGGTGTGGGTTCCAAACTGGTGCTGCGTACTCCAGTATGGGCCTGACGTACACAGTATATAAAGTCTTGAACGATTCCTTACTGAGGTACCGGAACGCTATTCTCAGGTTTGCCAAGCGCCCATATGCCGCAGCAGTTATCTGGTTAATGTGTGCCTCTGGTGATGTACTCGGTATTATACTCACTCCTAGATCTTTCTCCTTGAGTTAGGTTTGCAGACTTTGGCCTCCTAGCCTATACTCTGTCTGCGGTCTTCTTTGCCCTTCTCCGATCTTCATGACTTTGCATTTCGCGGGGTTAAATTTTAGGAGCCAGTTTCTGGACCACGCATCCAGGTCTCTTTGTAGACCTGTCTGGTCTGCGTCTGATTTAATTCTTCTCATTAACTTTACATCATCTGCAAACAGGGACACTTCTGAGTCTATGCCTACCGTCATGTTGTTCACATATACCAAGAATAGCACTGGTCCCAGGACTGACCCCTGTGGGACCCCGCTCATCACCGGCGCCCACTGTGATACCTCATCACGGACCATGACTCACTTTTGCTTCCCTGTTAGGTATTCTCTGATCCATTGCAGTGCCCTTCCTGTTATATGTGCCTGTTCCTTTAGTTTCTGTACAAATCTCTTGTGAGGAACTGTGTCAAAGGCCTTCTTGCAGTCCAAGAAAATGCAATCAACCCACCCCTCCCTCTCATTTCTTACTTCAATTACTTTGTCAAAAAATTCTAGTAGGTTTGTGACACAGGATTTTCCTTCCCTGAATCCATGCTGGCTGTCGTTTATAATCTTGTTCCGCTCCAGGTGCTCCACCACTCTCCTCCTGATAATCTTCTCCATGACTTTGCATACTATACACGTCAGTGACACTGGTCTATAATTTAGTGCTTCATTTCTGTCTTCTTTCTTAAAGATAAGGACTACATTTGCCTTCTTCCATACTTCAGGTAGTTGCCCAGTTTCAAGGGAAGTGTTGAAGATTTTGGTTAGTGTCTCTGCTCCCTCTCTAAGGACCCACGGAGAGATGTCGTCCGGTCCCACCGCCTTTGAGGTATCAAGGTCACTTAGGAGCTTCTCCACCTTCTCAGTTGTGTGTAATTCATCCAAGACTTGTTGGTGTATCCCTTGTTGATGTACCCCACTGCTTTGTCTTCCCAGTGTCCCTTCAGCCTCCACTGTAAATACTTCCTGAAATCTCATGTTGAGCTCCTCACATACTTCTTGGTCGTTTTTTTGTGAGCTCCTCCGCCTTCTTTCCTCAGCCTGATTACCTGGTCCTTGACTTTTGTCTTCCTCCTGATTTGGCTGTAAAGAAGTTTCGGGTCAGACTTTCGATGCTATGTCGCTTTCATACTGCCACTGCGCCTCCCTCCTTATCTGTGCATACTCGCTTCTGGCTCGTCGACTAATCTCTTTATTTTCCTGAGTCCTCTGTCTTCTGTACTTTTTCCATTCTCTAGAGCACTTAGTTTTTGCCTCCCTGCACCTTCGGGTAAACCAAGGGCTCGTTGTGTGTGTGTGTGTGTGTGTGTGTGTGTGTGTGTGTGTGTGTGTGTGTGTGTGTGTGTGTGTGTGTGTGCAGTGTGCAACAGAGTGTCAAAAACCAACATGGCCCTGAATAAGCTAACTTCTGACAGAGATAATAAGCACAGTTTATTTGAACAATGCAGCAACTAGTTCGCTAAAAGCAATATGCACAAGGCAGCCGAAAGCACCACAAAGTCAGGCTAGGAAGAGAGATACACAAAAACGAAATAACTGCGGACAATCAGCATGTCCTAAAGTTAAGGGGAAAAAAAAGAAAAAATCATAATCATAATTTTCAAAACGTTGAACCAGTAAGCCAGAGGAAGACCTTGGTCCAGAAGCTCTCGCTGCGGTTGTTTATATGACTCAGACTCGCGTCAGGACAATTATCCTGTTTCCTGACAAACATTACCTAATCTAACCTAAGGCAAAAACTTCCAAATTACTGAATCTGGGTTCAGCAACAACCAAACCCTTACTACGAGTCAGTGTTAATGCCATACAGAAGAAGTTTGATCAAGAGTTAGACTCGGGACTTGAATCATTCTGAGTGTCTCACGATGCAACCGCAAAGTGACAAGAATCACGCCACCACCAAAGCAAAACAACAACAACAACAACAACAACAATACCACACCACCATCATCACCACCGCCACCACAACAACAACGCACCACCACACCACGCCACCACTGCCACTATCACATCACCATCACATCACCACCATCACACCACCACTACTGTGGCGTCCTCAGAAAAAGGACACTATAATTATTGTATGGATTTCGCTTTTCATTTAATATTATATTGCTAATATATTTTCGTTAATAGCTAAAACGAAAATATATTTAAGTTCACGTTTAAGGCAGGATGTAACAGCTACAATATACTGTATTATCTAAGAGTTTTGACTGGTTATTCATACTGTTAACCACCTGCTCGCTTGTTGGATGCTGGCATGTGTGGCACTCTAGCAGAAGATACCTAACATCGAATCTACGAGTCTGCCTCTCTCTCTCCCTCTCTCTCTCTCTCTCTCTCTCTCTCTCTCTCTCTCTCTCTCTCTCTCTCTGCTGTATAGTCCTTGTGGCTTAGCGCTTCTTTTTGATTATAATAATAATAATCTCTCTCTCTCTCTCTCTCTCTCTCTCTCTCTCTCTCTCTCTCTCTCTCTCTCTCTCTCTCTCTCTCTCTCTCTCTCTCTCTCTCTCTCTCTCTCTCTCTTACAGCTCATCTTCGAGGCAACACCTCTACTCTCTGCTGTCTGGGTAAACACTGTTCTTCTCAGCTGGTGTTATGTAGGCTGTTTCTTGGTAGTGTTTGTGTCGGTGAGCTGGAACATTCATCTATTCACTGAATAACTGTTCACAAAGCATTATTTAAAAATTGTGATTTGCTGAGGTTATATGTCGTAAGACACTCTCTATGCTTCAGGTACCGAGTCTGACTCTAGACTTACCTAGTTTTGTCTGGCATCTATGCACCGTCGTAGTAAGGGTTTGGATGTTACTGAACTCAAACTTTGTTATTTGGGAGTCTTTTGTTTTATATGAAGCACTTGTCGACTGTCCCCAGTTAGAGTAGTTTCTTGGTCACCTTCTTCCATGCCTGACGCTGTGCTGCTCACGGCTGCTTTACGCATTGAGCTGTTTGGCGAAATGGTCGTCTTACTGTTCAAGCAAACTGTTATATTGTCTCTATGGGTCAGAAGTTAGCTTATCTAGGGAATTGTTTTGCCAGTCATGTTCTAGGTGGAGTCTAGACGCACACACACACAGACACACACAGACACACACACACACACACACACACACACACACACACACACACACACACACACACACACACACACACACACACACACACACACACACACACACACACATACACGTACACACACACACACACACACACACACACACACACACACACACACACACACACTCGATCGAAGACCAGGCAGAACTACAAAGGGATCTGGACAGGCTGCAGACCTGGTCCAGCAATTGGCTCCTGGAGTTCAATCCCACCAAGTGCAAAGTCATGAAGATTGGGGAAGGGCAAAGAAGGCCGCAGACGGAGTACAGTCTAGGGGGTCAGAGACTACAAACCTCACTCAAGGAAAAAGATCTTGGGGTGAGTATAACACCAGGCACATCTCCTGAAGCGCACATCAACCAAATAACTGCTGCAGCATATGGGCGCCTAGCAAACCTCAGAACAGCATTCCGACATCTTAATAAGGAATCATTCAGGACCCTGTACACCGTGTACGTTAGGCCCATATTGGAGTATGCGGCACCAGTTTGGATCCCACACCTAGCCAAGCACGTGAAGAAACTAGAGAAAGTGCAAAGGTTTGCAACAAGACTAGTCCCAGAGCTAAGAGGTATGTCCTACGAGGAGAGGTTAAGGGAAATCAACCTGACGACACTGGAGGACAGGAGAGATAGGAGGGACATGATAACGACATACAAAATACTGAGAGGAATTGACAAGGTGGACAAAGACAGGATGTTCCAGAGATTGGACACAGTAACAAGGGGACACAGTTGGAAGCTGAAGACACAGATGAATCACAGGGATGTTAGGAAGTATTTCTTCAGCCACAGAGTAGTCAGTAAGTGGAATAGTTTAGGAAGCGATGTAGTGGAGGCAGGATCCATACATAGCTTTAAGCAGAGGTATGATAAAGCTCACGGCTCAGGGAGAGTGACCTAGTAGCGATCAGTGTAGAGGCGGGGCCAGGAGCTCGGACTCGACCCCCGCAACCTCAACTAGGTGAGTACAACTAGGTGAGTACACATACACACACACACACACACAGACACACACACACACACACACACACACTACCCACTCTTGTACTTTCATTAATGCACCAGATGGAAGTTTCTTTGAGAGTATTCTTGTGTACAGTTTCATAAATGCTGATAACACTAATTATTTAAAATATATATACAGAGACTGTTGTTTTACAGAAGCAATACACGAAGCGTTGTGCTGGAGTATACCTCCATAATCTCTTAAGTTTACGTTTAATTAAGCCTAAACACGTTTTAGTTCTCAAACTTAATTTTTTGTAGGTTTTAATTCATCCAGTTGTAATCCTAAAGCACTAATGAGAAGCGCAATATGGCAGGGAATAATTGACTTGAATTATATCTAACGAAGTGTTACCAGGTCAGTAATATGCTAGATGCTAGAGGCGGATCTGTAAGTTGACTTTCTAGTATTCTCTGGCAGATGTCTAGGTTAATAGATGTTGTATTTCGTAACAACTAGCACCACCACGACTATCACTATCACTAGCACCACCACTACCACTAGCATCACCACCACTAACACTACCACCATGGAAATAAATGGTATAAAATACCGACACAATGGAAATATAAACACAAATGCAGTATAATGTGATCCTTTATTGACTACGTTTCGCCCACACAGTGGGCTTTTTCAAGTCACAAACAGAACTACCTGGGGTGGAAGGAACGCGAGTATTTATAGTCCGGTTCAGAATGCTGAGGTCAGGTGAAGAATGTTGCATCTGATGATGTACCGAGTGGGGTTATAGAGTCTAAAAACTTGGGTAGCTTGGAAAGGAGATTGGACAAGTTTGTGAGCAGACCTTCTACAGTGTTCTTATGTGGGATAGCGACGAAGAAGTTTCTTGGCATAGCTGAACCACTTGCCAAGAAACTTCTTCATCGCTATCCCACATAAGAACACTGTAGAAGGTCTGCTCACAAACTTGTCCAATCTCCTTTCCAAGCTACCCAAGTTTTTAGACTCTATAACCCCACTTGGTACATCATCAGATGCAACATTCTTCACCTGACCTCAGCATTCTGAACCGGACTATAAATACTCGCGTTCCTTCCACCCCAGGTAGTTCTGTTTGTGACTTGAAAAAGCCCACTGTGTGGGCGAAACGTAGTCAATAAAGGATCACATTATACTGCATTTGTGTTTATATTTCCACTACCACCATCATTAACACCACCACCACCAACACCACTAACACCACCATCACCACCAACACCACCAACACCACCAACACCACCATCACCACCATCACCACCAACACCACCAACACCACCAACACCACCATCACCACCAACACCACCAACACCACCAACACCACCAACACCACCACCACCACCAACACCACCAACACCACCATCACCACCAACACCACCATCACCACCCCCAACACCACCACCACAACCCACTCTTCAAAGACCTAAACCCTAAACTTACTGTACAGAACATCCACATTTACTACTGTGCAACCAACATTTACAGAACCATAAATTACAATATTAACCCTGAACTAAAACACTTTCTTGATAGTTGTGACAGGACCCACAGGCACAATACCAGACACAAGAATCACTATGACATTCCCCGTGTCCTGCTAAATCTATACAAACATTCAGTGTACATAAAACGGCCTAAAATCTGGAATTCCCTGCGTGAAAACTCTAGAACTGCAGATTCAACCACAATTTTCAAAACTACCGTTAACATCTCATCTCCCTAACACACCCCATCATCAGGTAACTATATCAACACCACCCATTCTCTTACTCGTATCATAAACACATCCAAAACAACGTAGATTTACTCTCGATATCTGTGATTCCCCCATAATTTACACTTACACTCACCCAAATGACTGTAAACACAAAATTCCTAGTATAGTTACTGCCTAATAAACCTTAAGTTAATCCTAAGTTTGCCTAAGAAACTCTCTCAATAATAGAAACTTTAACAGAATCATTCCCACCACTAAATTTACTAATTGTAATATTGTTATATGTTTCGTACTACATCATTTTTATAAGTCTAATTAATTACTTCAGTTATCAGTATGCAATAAGATATATTAAAAAGTACTGTTCCATAACCTGTGTCAATATAGAGTAAGAATTTGTATTAGTCTGCCTGAAATACCTAGGAATGCTGGTGACCTTTGTAATTAATATTTTATAACTTGTAAACTACACATTGTAAGTTATGTCAAGGAAATAAACATTTATTATTATTTATTATTATTACTACCAGGCTGCGCATCATGTCACTTAAGACCTTGTTGATATTTTTTCAAGCAGACGACATTGTCTCTCCTGTCGTCCTCAAGGACAAACCATTTCCCAACCCACCTCCCAGTCCACCTCCCAACCCACCTCCCAGCCCACCTCCCAGTCCACCTCCCAGTCCACCTCCCAACTCACCTACCAGCCCACCAACCAACCCACCTACCAGTCCACCAACCCACCTACCAGGCCACCTCATAGCATGATTGCAAACCACTTGGATCATCAAAACTGCACAATCCAGGGCAACTTGGGTTCAGAGCGGGTCACTCTTGCCTCTCGCAACTACTGGATCACTATGATATGGTCTTGGATAAACCATACCACGGGCGGGATTGAACCCGCGGTCAGAGAGTCTCAAAACTCCAGACCGTCGCGTTAGCCACTGGACCAGCTAGCCACAATAAGATTCGTCCAACTAGGTGTATTTCTACACCATAGGAAGGTTAGCATAGGCACCTCTGTGACCACAAATGCAAGTGGTGCCTATGTTAACCTTCCTATGGTTTAGAAATATACCTAGTTGGACGAATCTTATTGTGGCTAGCAGGTATACCAAGACTTTTAACTTCCACTAACGACCACTCTTATATACGGTGACTCTTACCACCCAATAACAACCACCTTTGTATACCAAAACTGTTACCTACCAGTAACGACCATCCTGGTATGCCGAAACTCTTACCTACCAGTAGCATCCATCTTGGTATACGGAGACTGCTACCTACCAGTAACGACCACCCTGGTATACCGTGACTTATCCTCCCTGTAACGACCACCCTGTTATACGGTGACTTCCATTCCTGTAACGACCATCCTGCTATACCGTGACTTATCCTCCATGTAACTACCACCCTGCTATACCGTGACTTATCCTCCCTGTAACGACCACCCTGCTATACAGTGACTTATCCTCCTTGTATCGACTACCCTCTATACGGTGACTTATCCTTCCTGTAACGACCACCATGCTATACCGTGACTTATCCTTCCTCTAACGACCACCCTGCTATACCGTGACTTATCCTCCCTGTAACGACCACCCTGCTATACAGTGACTTATCCTCCCTGTAACGACCACCCTGCTACACCGTGACTTATCCTCCCTGTAACGACCACCCTGGTATAGGGTGACTTATCCTCCCTGTAACGACCACCTTGCTATACCGTGACTTATCCTCCCTGTAACGACCACCCTGCTATACCGTGATTGATCCTCCCTGTAACGACCACCCTGCTATAGCGTGACTTATCCTCGATGCAACGATCACCATGCTATACCGTGACTTATCCTCCCTGTAAAGACCACCCTGGTATACAGTGACTTATCTTCCCTGTAACGACAACTCTGCTACACCGTGACTTATCCTCCCTGTAACGACCACCCTGGTATTCCTTGACTTATCCTCCCTGTAACGACCACCCTGCTATACCGTGACTTATCCTCCCTGCAACGACCACCCTGCTATACAGTGACTTATCATCCCTGTAACTACCACCCTGCTACACCGTGACTTATCCTCCTGTAACGACCACCCTGCTACACCGTGACTTATCTTCCCTGTAACGACCACACTGCTACACAGTGGCTTATCCTCCCTGTAACGACCACCCTGCTATACCGTGACTTATCCTCCCTGTAACTACCACCCTGTTATACGGTGACTTCCATTCCTGTAACGACCATCCTGCTATACCGTGACTTATACTGCATGTAACGACCACCCTGCTATACCGTGACTTATCCTCCCTGTAACGACCACCCTGCTATACAGTGACTTATCCTCCTTGTATCGACTACCCTCTATACGGTGACTTATCCTCCCTGTAACGACCACCATGCTATACCGTGACTTATCCTTCCTCTAACGACCACCCTGCTATACCGTGACTTATCCTCCCTGTAACGACCACCCTGCTATACAGTGACTTATCCTCCCTGTAACGACCACCCTGCTACACCGTGACTTATCCTCCCTGTAACGACCACCCTGGTATAGGGTGACTTATCCTAACTGTAACGACCACCTTGCTATACCGTGACTTATCCTCCCTGTAACGACCACCCTGCTATACCGTGACTGATCCTCCCTGTAACGACCACCCTGCTATAGCGTGACTTATCCTCGATGCAACGATCACCATGCTATACCGTGACTTATCCTCCCTGTAAAGACCACCCTGGTATACAGTGACTTATCCTCCCTGTAACGACAACTCTGCTACACCGTGACTTATCCTCCCTGTAACGACCACCCTGGTATTCCTTGACTTATCCTCCCTGTAACGACCACCCTGCTATACCGTGACTTATCCTCCCTGCAACGACCACCCTGCTATAGTGTGACTTATCATCCCTGTAACTACCACCCTGCTACACCGTGACTTATCCTCCTGTAACGACCACCCTGCTACACCGTGACTTATCTTCCCTGTAACGACCACCCTGCTACACAGTGGCTTATCCTCCCTGTAACGACCACCCTGCTATACCGTGACTTATCCTCCCTGTAACTACCACCCTGCTACACCGTGACTTATCTTCCCTGTAACGACCACCCTACTACACAGTGGCTTATCCTCCCTGTAACGACCACCCTGCTATACCGTGACTTATCCTCCCTGTAACGACCACGCTGCTATACCATGACTTATCCTCCCTGTAACGACCACCCTGGTATTCCTTGACTTATCCTCCCTGTAACGACCACCCTGCTATACCGTGACTTATCCTCCCTGCAACGACCACCATGCTATACCGTGACTTATCCTTCCTCTAACGACCACCCTGCTATACCGTGACTTATCCTCCCTGTAACGACCACCCTGCTACACCGTGACTTATCCTCCCTGTAACGACCACCCTGGTATACGGTGACTTATCCTCCCTGTAACGACCACCCTGCTATACAGTGACTTATCCTCCCTGTAACGACCACCCTGCTACACCGTGACTTATCCTCCTTGTAACGACCACCCTGGTATACGGTGACTTATCCTCCCTGTAACGACCACCTTGCTATACCGTGACTTATCCTCCCTGTAACGACCACCCTGCTATACCGTGACTTATCCTCCCTGTAACGACCACCCTGCTATAGCGTGACTTATCCTCCCAGTAACGATCACCCTGCTATACCGTGACTTATCCTCCCTGTAACGACCACCCTGGTATACAGTGACTTATCCTCCCTGTAACGACAACTCTGCTACACCGTGACTTATCCTCCCTGTAACGACCACCCTGGTATTCCTTGACTTATCCTCCCTGTAACGACCACCCTGCTATACCGTGACTTATCCTCCCTGCAACGACCACCCTGCTATACAGTGACTTATCCTCCCTGTAACTACCACCCTGCTACACCGTGACTTATCCTCCTGTAACGACCACCCTGCTACACCGTGACTTATCCTCCCTGTAACTACCACCCTGCTACACCGTGACTTATCTTCCCTGTAACGACCACCCTGCTACACAGTGGCTTATCCTCCCTGTAACGACCACCCTGCTATACCGTGACTTATCCTCCCTGTAACGACCACGCTGCTATACCGTGACTTATCCTCCCTGTAACGACCACCTTGGTATACCTTGACTTATCCTCCCTGTAACGACCACCCTGCTATACCGTGACTTATCCTCCCTGTAACGACAACCCTGGTATTCCTTGACTTATCCTCCCTGTAACGACCACCCTGCTATACCGTGGCTTATCCTCTCTGCAACGACCACCCTGCTATACAGTGACTTATCCTCCCTGTAACTACCACCCTGCTACACCGTGACTTATCCTCCCTGTAACGACCACCCTGCTACACCGTGACTTATCCTCCCTGTAACTACCACCCTGCTACACCGTGACTTATCTTCCCTGTAACGACCACCCTGCTACACAGTGGCTTATCCTCCCTGTAACGACCACCCTGGTATACCTTGACTTATCCTCCCTGTAACGACCACCCTGATATACCGTGACTTATCATCCCTGTAACGACCACGCTGCTATACCGTGACTTATCCTCCCTGTAACGACCACCTTGGCATACCTTGACTTATCCTCCCTGTAACGACCACCCTGCTATACCGTGACTTATCCTCCCTGTAACGACCACGCTGCTATACCGTGACTTATTCTCCCTGTAACAACCACCCTGCTATACCGTGACTTATCCTCCCTGTAACAACCACGCTGCTATACCGTGACTTATTCTCCCTGTAACGACCACCCTGCTATACCGTGATTTATCCCTCCTGGAACGAGCGGGTACAAGAGACACGAACAGGAAACAGTCACAGGTGACTGCCTGACAGGAAACAGTCACAGGTGACTGCCTGACAGGAAACAGTCACAGGTGACTGCCTGACAGGAAACAGTCACAGGTGACTGCCTGACAGGAAACAGTCACAGGTGACTGCCTGACAGGAAACAGTCACAGGTGACTGCCTGACAGGAAACAGTCACAGGTGACTGCCTGACAGGAAACAGTCACAGGTGACTGCCTGACAGGAAACAAACTTTTCTCTCTGAAAAACAATCACCTGGATTTCTGACATAAAATTCCTGTTTTTTGTGGGTTTCTCCCTTATAAAAACATCCTTGATCATTTATCTCTACATTGATTAAATATTATATTACTTCAAATAATA
Source organism: Cherax quadricarinatus (assembly GCF_038502225.1). Taxonomy (NCBI): domain Eukaryota; kingdom Metazoa; phylum Arthropoda; class Malacostraca; order Decapoda; family Parastacidae; genus Cherax; species Cherax quadricarinatus. The sequence goes on along the minus strand of NC_091293.1, from coordinate 62,429,237 downwards.
TTCAAAAACTATACAAATAATATTGACAATTTCAGAATTATTATTTATTGTTCAGCAAAATTTTGTGAATCATTTGTTAGTGTGAGAGAGTTGTTATGATCACGTCGTCTCCCAGATGCTGCAGTCAGTGATCATGTCAAGTCTCCCAGATGCTGCAGTCAGTGATCATGTCAAGTCTCCCAGATGCTGCAGTCAGTGATCATGTCAAGTCTCCCAGATGCTGCAGTCAGTGATCATGTCAAGTCTCCCAGATGCTGCAGTCAGTGATCATGTCAAGTCTCCCAGATGCTGCAGTCAGTGATCATGTCAAGTCTACCAGATGCTGCAGTCAGTGATCATGTCAAGTCTACCAGATGCTGCAGTCAGTGATCATGTCCAGTCTACCAGATGCTGCAGTCAGTGATCACGTCAAGTCTACCAGATGCTGCAGTCAGTGATCATGTCAAGTCTACCAGATGCTGCAGTCAGTGGTCACGTCAAGTCTATCAGATGCTGCACTCAGTGATCATGTCAAGTCTACCAGATGCTGCAGTCAGTGATCATGTCCAGTCTACCAGATGCTGCAGTCAGTGATCATGTCAAGTCTCCCAGATGCTGCAGTCAGTGATCATGTCAAGTCTCCCAGATGCTGCAGTCAGTGATCATGTCAAGTCAACCAGATGCTGCAGTCAGTGATCATGTCAAGTCTACCAGATGCTGCAGTCAGTGATCACGTCAAGTCTCCCAGATGCTGCAGTCAGTGATCACGTCAAGTCTCCCAGATGCTGCAGTCAGTGATCATGTCAAGTCTCCCAGATGCTGCAGTCAGTGATCACGTCAAGTCTCCCAGATGCTGCAGTCAGTGATCATGTCAAGTCTCCCAGATGCTGCAGTCAGTGATCATGTCAAGTCTCCCAGATGCTGCAGTCAGTGATCATGTCAAGTCTCCCAGATGCTGCAGTCAGTGATCATGTCAAGTCTACCAGATGCTGCAGTCAGTGATCACGTCAAGTCTCTCAGATGCTGCAGTCAGTGATCATGTCAGGTTTCCCAGATGCTGCAGTCAGTGATCATGTCAAGTTTCCCAGATGCTGCAGTCAGTGATCATGTCAAGTCTCCCAGATGCTGCAGTCAGTGATCATGTCAAGTCTCCCAGATGCTGCAGTCAGTGATCACGTCAAGTCTCCCAGATGCTGCAGTCAGTGATCACGTCAAGTCTCCCAGATGCTGCAGTCAGTGATCACGTCAAGTCTCCCAGATGCTGCTCTCGGTGATCACGTCAAGTCTCCCAGATGCTGCAGTCAGTGATCATGTCAAGTCTCCCAGATGCTGCTCTCGGTGATCACGTCAAGTCTCCCAGATGCTGCAGTCAGTGATCATGTCAAGTCTCCCAGATGCTGCAGTCAGTGATCATGCCAAGTCTCCCAGATGCTGCAGTCAGTGATCACGTCAATTCTCCCAGATGCTGCAGTCATTGATCATGTCAAGTGTCCCAGATGCTGCTCTCGGTGATCACGTCAAGTCTCACAGATGCTGCAGTCAGTGATCACGTCAATTCTCCCAGATGCTGCAGTCAGTGATCACGTCAATTCTCCCAGATGCTGCAGTCAGTGTTCACTTCAAGTCTCCCAGATGCTGCTCTCGGCGATCACGTTAAGTCTCCCAGATGCTGCAGTCAGTGATCGTGTCAAGTCTCCTAGATGTTACAGTCAGTGATCACGTCAAGTCTCCCAGATGCTGCAGTCAGTGATCACGTCAATTCTCCCAGATGCTGCAGTCAGTGATCATGTCAAGTCTCCCAGATGCTGCAGTCAGTGATCATGTCAAGTCTCCCAGATGCTGCTCTCGGTGATCACGTCAAGTCTCCCAGATGCTGCAGTCAGTGATCACGTCAAGTCTCCCAGATGCTGCAGTCAGTGATCATGTCAAGTCTCCCAGATGCTGCAGTCAGTGATCACGTCAAGTCTCCCAGATGCTGCAGTCAGTGATCACGTCAAGTCTCCCAGATGCTGCAGTCAGTGATCACGTCAAGTCTCCCAGATGCTGCAGTCAGTGATCACGTCAAGTCTCCCAGATGCTGCAGTCAGTGATCACGTCAAGTCTCCCAGATGCTGCAGTCAGTGATCACGTCAAGTCTCCCAGATGCTGCTCTCAGTGATCACGTCAAGTCTCCCAGATGCTGCAGTCAGTGATCACGTCAAGTCTCCCAGATGCTGCAGTCAGTGATCACGTCAAGTCTCCCAGATGCTGCAGACAGTGATCACGTCAATTCTCCCAGATGCTGCTCTCAGTGATCATGTCAAGTCTCCCAGATGCTGCAGTCAGTGATCATGTCAAGTCTCCCAGATGCTGCTCTCGGTGATCACGTCAAGTCTCCCAGATGCTGCAGTCAGTGATCACGTCAAGTCTCCCAGATGCTGCAGTCAGTGATCACGTCAAGTCTCCCAGATGCTGCAGTCAGTGATCACGTCAAGTCTCCCAGATGCTGCAGTCAGTGATCACGTCAAGTCTCCCAGATGCTGCAGTCAGTGATCACGTCAAGTCTCCCAGATGCTGCAGTCAGTGATCACGTCAAGTCTCCCAGATGCTGCAGTCAGTGATCACGTCAAGTCTCCCAGATGCTACAGTCAGTGATCACGTCAAGTCTCCCAGATGCTACAGTCAGTGATCACGTCAAGTCTCCCAGATGCTACAGTCAGTGATCACGTCAAGTCTCCCAGATGCTACAGTCAGTGATCACGTCAAGTCTCCCAGATGCTGCAGCCGGTGCGCTGCATCTTGTATACATACAATAATCATAAATACAATCGGCTCTCACGTTCTGTAGCATAATTTTCTACTTAATCTTATTCACTGTAAGACAATATTTACTTCAGGAGTTGATGAGTTTCAGCAGGTTATACACTCAAGTGTTCCCAGAAGTGTACCATAAAACAGTCGTGACTGAAATGTCTGTGTAAGTTGATTCAAAATATTAGAATTTAATTTACATATGAGTCGTCACTACACTTGAGTTTTACAGTTCATTATGTTCATCATTATTTAATTTTTAGTTTCCCAAAATAGATTCTTAGTGAACCTTTGATTCAAAGTGTAACAATTACACCAGAAAGGTGAGATCTGTGAGGCGCTAGACTACCCAAAACTTCGCCCTCACTCAGGAACGACATTTTATAGTCAACAATATTTCAAGTCAGGTGTTGGTTATGGATCATTAGTGCCTTTCTCACTGCTCGAGACTCACGTTCTGCTTGGTCAAGTACCACGGCAAGAAGAACAACCATCATGGATATGTCAAATGTAAAACACCAGAAACATTAAACATTGACTTCTCAAGACGCCATCTTCAAATTACTTCCTCTCCCGGAAGGTATTCCTCTGTATTCCAAGTGATAAGTAACCTGTAAGGTCTTGCTAGAGAGAGAGATATGATGGGGTGAACCTGGCAGGTCTTGCTAGAGAGAGAGATATGATGGGGTGAACCTGGCAGGTCTTGCTAGAGAGAGAGATATGATGGGGTGAACCTGGCAGGTCTTGCTAGAGAGAGATATATGATGGGGTGAACCTGGCAGGTCTTGCTAGAGAGAGGTATGATGGGGTAAACCTGGCAGGTCTTGCTAGAGAGAGAGATATGATGGGGTGAACCTGGCAGGTCTTGCTAGAGAGAGGTATGATGGGGTAAACCTGGCAGGTCTTGCTAGAGAGAGAGATATGATGGGGTGAACCTGGCAGGTCTTGCTAGAGAGAGAGATATGATGGGGTGAACCTGGCAGGTCTTGCTAGAGAGAGAGATATGATGGGGTGAACCTGGCAGGTCTTGCTAGAGAGAGGTATGATGGGGTAAACCTGGCAGGTCTTGCTAGAGAGAGAGATATGATGGGGTGAACCTGGCAGGTCTTGCTAGAGAGAGAGATATGATGGGGTGAACCTGGCAGGTCTTGCTAGAGAGAGAGATATGATGGGGTGAACCTGGCAGGTCTTGCTAGAGAGAGATATATGATGGGGTGAACCTGGCAGGTCTTGCTAGAGAGAGGTATGATGGGGTAAACCTGGCAGGTCTTGCTAGAGAGAGAGATATGATGGGGTGAACCTGGCAGGTCTTGCTAGAGAGAGGTATGATGGGGTAAACCTGGCAGGTCTTGCTAGAGAGAGGTATGATGGGGTAAACCTGGCAGGTCTTGCTAGAGAGACAGGAATGATGGGGTGTACCTGTGCAGGTAATCTTCAGGTCAGAACATCGATCAACCTAGAAACAAAATTTTACTAATGTTTTCTCTCAGTAACTTATTTGCGTATATATTTTATTATCATGTAGCAAGATGGAGAGTTTGTAATTTATTGATGAGTTGTGCATGTAACAGACCTCTCAGTGATCCCACGCCTATACCTGGAGTATACCTGGAGTATACCTGGAGTATACCTGGAGTATACCTGGAGTATACCTGGAGTATACCTGGAGTATACCTGGAGTATACCTGGAGTATACCTGGAGTATACCTGGAGTATACCTGGAGTATACCTGGAAACGGTTCCGGGGACCAATACCCCCGCGGCTCGGTCTGTCACCAGGCCTCGTGGTGGATCAGAGTCTGATCAACCAGGTTGTTACTGCTGGCCGCACGCAGACCGACGTACGATCCGCATCCCGGCTGATGAGGTACTGACTTTAGGTACCTGTCCAGCGCCTTCTTGAAGACAGCCAGGAAGCTATGTGTAATCCCCCTTATGTATGTTGGGAGGTAGTTAAACAGTCTTGGGCCCCTGACGTTTCCTGCGTTGTCTCCATACATGTGGCACTCCTGCTTTTGGGAGGTGTTGCATCTCCTGCCGAGTCTTTTGCTTTCGTAAGGAGTGATTTTCGTGTGCAAATTTAGGACTAATCCCTCTAGGATTTTCGAAGTGTAAATTATCATGTATCTCGCCTGCATTCCAGGGAATGTAAATCAAGGGACTTCATCCGTTTCCAGTAGCTTATGTGCTTTATCGTATTTATGTGTGTCGTGAAAGTTCTTTGTACATTCTCCAAATCTTTAATTTCACCTGCCTTAAAAGGGGCTTTTAGTGAATAGCAATATTCCAGCCTAGAGAGAACAAGCGATTTGAAGAGACAAACCCCGTCATGGGCTTGGCATCCCTAGTTTTAAAGGTTCTCATTATCCATTCTATCATTGTCTTAGCAGATATGTTAGAAACATTGTTTTGATCCCTGAAAATGAGATCCTCTGACATTATCACTCCCAGGTCTTTCACAGTACTTTTTCGCTCTATTGTGTGGTAGGAATTTGTTTTATACCCGATTAGGTTTCAATTTCCTTGAGATTTTTATTATATTGGACGTTAGTGCTATCGGTCTGTTATTATTTGCAATTGTTTTACTGCAACCTTTGTGGAGGGGACTATATCTGTTAGATTTAGCGAGTGTGGGATGACCCCTGTGTCCATGTTCCCTCTCCATAGAATGCTGAAGGCACGTGACAGAGGCTTCTTGCAGTTCTTGATGAACATGGAGTTCCATGAGTCTGGGCCTGGAGCCGAGTGCATAGGCATGTTATTTATTTTTGTTTTTTAAATCTTGTGGTTTTAGGATAATGTCGGAGATGTTTGAATTGACCAAATTTTGAGTTTCAGTCATAAAAAAATCACTTAGATTTTCGACTCTTAGCTTGGTTAATGTCTCGCTAAACACTGAGTCATGTTAGGACTTTAGTATCTCACTCATTTCTTTGCTGCTATCTGTGTAAGTCACATCATCAGGGGGTCTAATACTTGATGTTGTTTTTGCCTTAGATTTGGCATAAGAAAAGAAATGTTTTTTTTTTCTCAATTTCATTGGTGATTTTAAGTTCCTGCTCAGTTTCATGTGTCCTGTATGATTGTTTAAGCTTTAGTTCGATATTTGCTATTTCTCTGATCAGTAACTCCCTTCGTATTTCTGATATACCGGCCCTTTTCAACAGCTCTGTGATTCTTTGACTTCGCCTGTACAGGGAGCATCTCCCTCTTTCTAGTTTACATTTTCTCTTCCTTTTTCTTAAGGGAATATGCACTGAGCATACCTCAAGTGCCACAGAGTTAATTTATCTAGGCAGAGGTTTGGATCCATGTTGTTTAAGATATCTTCTCAGCTTGTTTCATGTAGGACATGGTTGACTTGATCCCACTATATGTTATTGTTACTTAAGTTGAATTTAGTGAATGCACCTTCATAACTGGTCACCTTTTTGCTGGTCACAAGTCCTGCGCATACATGTCTGTACCTTTATTATGTTGAAATCTGAGTATATTGTCTTTGATGCGGTTATATTTCTTATCAGGTCATCAGTGTTAGTGAAGATGAGATCTAGTGTATTTTCCAGTCTTGTTGGCTTTATTATTTGCTGGTTTAAGGTGAATTTGTTGCAGAGAATTAATACCTCATGTGTGTGTGAATTTCCGTCTGAGCTGCCTCCTGGGATTATCTCTGCTAAAACATTATTTGCTACATTCCTCCACTGCAGGTGTCTTAAGTTGAAATCATCCAGCAGCAAGATATTTGGGGCAGGGGTTGGGAGATTTTCCAGATAGTGTTCAGTTTTACGAAGCTGTTCCCGGAACGGTTGGGAAGTAACATCCGGAGACTTGTATACAACCACAGTAACAAGGTTTTGGGTTTCGATCTTTACTGCCAAAACTTCAACTACATCATCTGAGGTGTTTAGTAGTTCCGAACAAATAAGCAAATCTGTGACATATAGGCCAACTACCTCCCCCCTGTTGCTTGTTTACTCTGTCGCATCTGAATAGGCTATAGCCTGGGATCCATATTTCGTTGTCGAAGTGATCCTTTATGTGGGTCTCTGTGAAAGCCACAAACATTGCGTTTGACTCTGTGAGCAGTCCCTTGATGAAAGGTATTTTGTTGTTTGTTGATGGCTTTTAACCAGTGAATATTATAATTATTATCGGTCCTTCGACTTAGATTTCAAGCTTGTATGAAGAACCTTGATGTTCTCAATATATCCCAGGGGTTATACCCTCCTATATTCTAATTAAAAATCCAACGGAAACACAGTACGTATAGACGAGTGCGGACTGCCTATATGCAAATTCCTTTAGGAGAGAATACAGGCATATCACAGTAACCTAACCTGGCTGATTTATACTGAACTGAGTACTACTGAGGAAGTTAAATATCCCTCAGTTATAACTACAACGGGGATAAGTATTCATAACTGTTGTACAATACAACAGGAATGAATACCATATGTTTAGCGCTTCCACAGAACAATTAGAAACAATAATAATAATAAAACGCTAACTAGAGAGAGAGAGAGAGAGAGAGAGAGAGAGAGAGAGAGAGAGAGAGAGAGAGGCAGACAGACAGACAGGGAGCAAGAAAGAATGGCAGGGAGGAAAGACAAGGAGGACCTTGCAGGTTCAACCTGACATATAGGACAGATAATCTGACAAGGGGGACCTGACAGGCAAAACCTGGTAGGAAGGACCTAATAGTGTGAGCCTAACAAGAAGGAGTCACCAGAAACGAATGTTTAATGACACGAGAAGGTGCTGCTGCGTCACGCTGTGACGCCCTTGCCGACGCAGGGTGACGCTGACAGATGTCTGATCCTGACTGAGGTATCAGCTACTGGTTACTGACATACAGACACAAGTGTAGTTCTTGCCTTGGACGGTCAGTACACGCTACGTAGCTCATACCTTGAGACAGCAGTGTTTCCTGACGGACGACCAGTACACGCTGCGTAGCTCATATCTTGAGAGAACAAGTGCTTTCTGACTGTCGATCCAGGCAACTCACTTGCTTGAAAGAAGAAATATTTCTAGCTATCAAAACAGTCGAGCGGATCACTGGCTTGAACTGTCGTCAAATGTGCTGGAAGGAGCGTACACCATGCGACTGATGGAACAACAGGAGATACTTAACTGTCTCACAGACGCTCCTGGTTACGTTACATTAATGATTGTTATTATAATCATGGGGGAGCACTAAGCCCATAGGGATTATACAGCAAATATGGTGGGGGGGGGGTGGATGGAAGGTATTCAGGATCAATTCAGGGAACGGATCCAATTTCCTAGATCAAGAGCCCCTCTCCTTGAGGGGAAGATTACATTAAACCTCCCCCAACCCACCTCCAGAAAAAATGTAAAACTGAGAGGGAGTGAAAGGCATTGAAGGTGACCTTGAAGCGTGTGTGGGAGGGAAGGAGTGAGGCGGAGGAAAGGTGAAGGGATGGTTGGATGGAGGAGGATGAGCCAGGACCAGGGAGAAGACGGTGATAAAAAAGATTGAAGACACAGTAAAATAATTCTCGTGTGAGAGAGAAAAGATATATAACAGAGAATTGTCTTCTTAGTGAGGTGGTTCCTCATGGTGGTTCCTCATGGTGGTTCCTCATGTTGGTTCCTCATGGTGGTTCCTCATGGTGGTTCCTCATGTTGGTTCCTCATGGTGGTTCCTCATGGTGGTTCCTCATGGTGGTTCCTCATGGTGGTTCCTCATGGTGGTTCCTCATGGAGGTTCCTATTGTTGGTTCCTCATGGTGGTTCCTCATGGTGGTTCCTCATGGTGGTTCCTCATGTTGGTTCCTCATGGAGGTTCCTCATGGTGGTTCCTCATGGTGGTTCCTCATGGTGGTTCCTCATGGAGGTTCCTATTGTTGGTTCCTCATGGTGGTTCCTCATGGAGGTTCCTCATGGTGGTTCCTCATGGTGGTTCCTCATGGTGGTTCCTCATGGAGGTTCCTCATGGTGGTTCCTCATGGTGGTTCCTTATGTTGGTTCCTCATATTGGTTCCTCATGGTGGTTCCTTATGTTGGTTCCTCATATTGGTTCCTCATGGTGGTTCCTCATGGTGGTTCCTCATGGTGGTTTCTCATGGTGGTTCCTCATGGTGGTTCCTCATGGAGGTTCCTCATGGAGGTTCCTCATGGTGGTTCATCATGGTGGTTCCTCATGGAGGTTCCTCATGGTGGTTCCTCATGGTGGTTCCTCATGGTGGTTCCTCATGGAGGTTCCTCATGGTGGTTCTTCATGGTGGTTCCTCATGGTGGTTCCTCATGGAGGTTCCTCATGGTGGTTCCTCATGGTGGTTCCTCATCCAGGGCAGGTGTGGGTTTTCTTGCTAACTCAGTTGAGGGGGTTGTTAGGACTTTAAACTAGTATTAGTTAGAGGTATGGGTTTAGAAATGATTAATAATGAGTATGGATATATTGACTTATGCTCTGATATTAAGAATCTTAATAGTAACTGTCATGGTGTAACTCTGGGTAATGATAATTTCAGAAATTGTGTAAAAACAAAGATGAATAGGAAAAATGTGCAGGAGAAAAAACATATGATGGTATTTTATGCTAACAGTCGAAGTGCAAGAAATAAAATTAATGAACTACGTTTGGTAGCATGTGCTGGGAACTTTGATATCATTGCATTAACTGAAACTTGGCATGATTTAAAGAGTCGGGATATGACTGCTGAGTGTAATATTCAGGGATTTAAGTTGTTCAATGTGGATAGATGTAATGGGAAGGGGGGAGGAGTTGCATTGTATTTTCGAGAAAATTTTGATTGTTGCATAAAAACAGGTATAAAAATAGATGGAACAGTATCAGAGTCTGTTTGGGTAGAGTTTGTAGAGGGTCAAGAAAAACTAATTCTAGGTGTAATATACCGACCTCCAGGCTTGGATCACGATAGAGGGAGTCTTCTTTGGGACGAAATTGTTAGGGTTTCTAGACACAATAACATAGTCTTAGTAGGGGACTTTAACTTTAGTCAAATTGACTGGAATTCTTTGACAGGTAATCTAGAGTCCAGTGACTTTATGGAAACAGTTCAGGACTGTTTTCTGAAGCAGTGCGTAACTGAGCCTACCAGGGGTAATAATTTGCTAGACCTAGTCTTGTCAAATAAGGAAACACTCGTAAATAATCTGGAGATCACTGAAGAGCTTGGCGCAAGTGATCACAAATCCATCACTTTTAGCATTAACTGGGAATGCAAGAATAATGATAATACAGTAAAAATCCCTGATTTCCGTTCTGCCGATTATAATGGACTTAAGGAACACCTGTCTAATCTTGATTGGGGTTATCTAGCTAATGATTTTATTGACGATGATCATACTTATGAATATGAAGGGATCTGCTTTTATGATTTTTTTCTTAATAATGTACACAGTGCCCAGAGTATATACATTCCCCAGAGAGAAATTAGGTCTAATAATAACGATCCCAAATGGGTTAACAGCATCTATTAGGGGAGAAAAGGGGAATTTATAGGCGTATCAGAAGAGGAGAGGTTAACCTTACTGACCAACATGTTCAGCTTAAAAGAGAAGTAAAAAGGGGGATTAGAAAGGCTAAACGTGACTATGAAATTAGAGTTGCTAATGAATCAAAGACTAATCCAAAGGGGTTCTTTCAAGTGTATAGGACGAAGGTGAAGGAAAAAGTAGGACCTCTGAAAACTGGGAATGGACAGCTGACAGATAATGAACTGGAAATGTGTTCCTTATTTAATGACTATTTTTTGTCAGTTTTTACACAGGAAGATGTAAATGAGATTCCAGTAATTAACAATTATTTAGTTCCTGATGAATTTAAATTAACTAATATTACTGTTACGATAGACATGGTTATTAAACAGATAGACAAACTGAAGCAAAATAAGTCCCGGGGACCCGATGAGTTGTTTTCCAGGGTACTTAAGGAATGCAAGATGGAGCTTAGTCAGCCATTAACGAGTGTGTTTAATACGTCCATCCTTACCGGTGTTGTGCCAGAGTTGTGGAAGATGGCTAATGTGGTTCCTATATTCAGATCAGGGGATAAGCCCGTTCCTTCAAATTACCGTCCAATAAGCCTGACATCTATAGTGGGCAAGTTATTAGAATCAGATATAGCTGACATTATTAGAAGTCACATTGAAGAGCATAACTTGATAAAAGAATTTCATCATGGATTCACGAGAGGTGGTTCCTGCCTGACAAATTTACTGACGTTCTTCAATAGAACATTTGAGGCAGTTGACAGTGATAAAGAATAAGATATTGTTTATTTAGATTTTAGTAAAGCCTTCGATAGAGTACCTCACAAGAGACTCTTAAGAAAAGTGGCAGCTCATGGTATAGGAGGTAAAGTTCTAGCATAGATAGAGGCATGGCTTACCAATAGAAAGCAGAGAGTTACCATTAATGGAGTGAAATCTGAATGGGGATTAGTCACTAGTGGCGTTTCACAAGGATCAGTTTTAGGCCCTCTCTTGTTCATAATTTACATTAATGACCTTGATGAAGGGATTACCAGTGACATGAGTAAATTTGCTGATGATACAAAGATAGGCCGTATAATTCATTCTGAGAAGGATAACAATGAACTCCAGGAGGATTTGGACAAATTAATGTCTTGGTCTGAAAAATGGCAGACGAAGTTCAATGTCGATAAGTGTAAGGTACTAGCCCTTGGTAATGAAAATAACCCTCGAAGCTATAATCTAGGTGAAGTAGAGCTTGGTCATACAGAATGTGAAAAAGACTTGGGAGTCATGGTAAGCAGAAATCTAAAGCCAAGACAGCAGTGCCTTAGTGTGCGCAACAAGGCCAACAAATTACTTGGATTTATCTCAAGAAGTATAAGTAACAGAAGTCCAAAAGTTATTTTACAGCTCTATCCATCACTAGTGACGCCTCATTTAGATTATGCTGCTCAGGTTTGGTCCCCTTACTGCAGGATGGATATAGACTCATTAGAGAACATACAGAGAAGAATGACTAAAATGATTTACTGTGTAAGGAACCTCCCGTATGAAGATAGACTTAAAGCCTTAAATCTCCACTCTATGGAGAGGCGTAGAACGAGGGGAGATATCATTGAAGTGTATAAGTGGATGACGGGCATAAACAAGGGAGATATTAAAAAAGTACTGAGGGTGTCGAACCAGGTAAGAACCAGAAATAATGGATTTAAGTTGGATAAATTTAGATTTAGAAAGGACTTAGGTAAGTACTGGTTTTCTAACAGAGTTGTAGATCCGTGGAACAGTCTTCCCAGTAGGGTGATAGAGGCTAGGACCTTGGGTAGCTTTAAGAAGAGATTGGACAAATATATGAGTGGGAGGGGCTGGGTTTGATTGGTGTCATTGGGTACGGGAGTTATTTCTTGGGTACCTTTAGGTAGAGGTCGTTTTGATAAGGACCTGCCTCGCATGGGCCAGTAGGCCTTCTGCAGTGTTCCTCCATTCTTATGTTCTTATATTCTTATGTTCCTCATGGTGGTTCCTCATGGTGGTTCCTCATGGTGGTTCCTCATGGTGGTTCCTCATGGTGGTTCCTCATGGAGGTTCCTCATGGTGGTTCCTCATGTTGGTTCCTCTGTTGATTCCTCATGGTGTTTCCTCATGTTGGCTCCTCATGTTGGTTCCTCATGGAGGTTCCTCATGGTGGTTACTCATGGTGGTTCCTCATGGACGTTCCTCATGGTGGTTCCTCATGGTGGTTCCTCATGGTGGTTTCTCATGGAGGTTCCTCATGGTGGTCCCTCATGGTGGTTCCTCATGGTGGTTCCTCATGGAGGTTCCTCATGGTGGTTTCTCATGGAGGTTCCTCATGTTGGTTCCTCATGGTGGTTCCTCATGGTGGTTCATCATGTTGGTTCCTCATGTTGGTAACTCACACAGGTTACTCACACTGGTCACTCACACTGGTCACTCACACTGGCCACTCACACTGGTCACTCACACTGGTCACTCACGCTGGTCACGCACACTGGTCACTCACACTGGTCACTCACACTGTTCACTTACACTGGTCTCTGGTCATTGTGTTGGTCTCAGGAAAGACCGATTTTTTATGAGTCCATCTCAGTGTGAACGAGACAGACTCGAGTGTGTGGTGAGTACATCACTCACTGTGTGCTTGTGGTGAGTACATCACTCACTGTGTGCTTGTGGTGAGTACATCACTCACTATGTGTGTGTGGTGAGTACATCACTCACTGTGTGTGTGTGATGAGTACAACACTCACTGCGTGAGTGTGGTGAGTATATTACACACTGTGTGAGTGTGGTGAGTACATCACTCACTCTGTGAGTGTGTGTAGTGAGTACATCACTCACTGTGTGAGTGTGTGTGGTGAGTACATCACTCACTGTGTTTGTGTGGTGAGTACATCACTCACTGTGTGAGTGTGTGTGGTGAGTACATCACTCACTGCGTTTGTGTTGTGAGTACATCACTCACTGTGTGAGTGTGTGTGGTGAATACATTACTCACTGTGTGAGTGTGTGTGGTGAGTACATTACTCACTTTGTGAGTGTATGTGGGGAGTACATCACTCACTTTGTGAGTGTGTGTGGTGAGTACATTACTCACTCTGGTGAGAGTGTGTGGCGAGTACATCACTCACTGTAAGGAGTAGAGCTTCCCTCACTATAATGAGTACATCATAACTTACTGTAGTGAGTACAACATCACTCACCGTAATGAGTACATCACTCACAGTAGTGAGTACATCACTCACTGTAGTAAGTTCATCACTCACTGTAGTGAGTACATTACTCGCTGTAGTGAGTACATCACTCACTGTAGTGAGTTCATCACTCACTGTAGTGAGTACATCATCACTGACTGTAGTGAGTACATCATCACTGTAGTGAGTACATCA
>NC_091293.1:62403095-62410595 GCF_038502225.1 Cherax quadricarinatus | reverse complement strand
GTCGTACGAATAGGTTAAACTTTCGATTTTGGATTAAATAGCAACGCTGTTCTTGCCGAATAAGGCAAGCGAAAATTTGTGTATGCAGTAATTTCGCAAAAATCATTAGGTACAAAATTATTAATTTTTATATTAACAACACTGCAATAGCCAAGGATTCGAACTCATGTTGCACTGGCCTGCCTCATGGTAAGCGAGAACCACATGACGCTTTAAACAACAGGACCACCCAACCCTACAAGAATGGTGCAGCCAGTACACAGCTAGCTGTGGGGAGAAATAAATGAGATTAACTCAGGAGTAAATGAAAGTTGAAGCTAAGGAAAGGGCAGCAATAATGTTGGAGGATCAATTATGGAAGGAGAAGAGGGAATATAAATGTGTAAATTCAAGGATTATGTGGATTAAAATAAGGGTCGACTGTGAAAAGTAGGTCATAATAAGCGTGTATGCACCTGGAGAAGAGAGGAGTGTAGAGAAGAGAGAGAGATTTTGGGAGATGTTAAGAGAATGTATAGGAACTTTTTAACCAAGTGAGAGAGTAATTGTGGTAGGGGACCTGAATGCTAAAGTAGGAGAAACATTTAGAGAGGGTGTTGTAGGTAAGTTTGGGGTGCCAGGTGTAAATGATAATAGCAGCTATTTGATTGAACTTTGTATAGAAAGGGGTTTGGTTACAGGTAATACTTACATTAAGAAAAAGAGAATAAATAAGTATACAATATATAATGTAGGGCATAATGACAGTCGTGTCTTGTTCAGACCAGACAAGGTAGGATATAAAGGTAAGTGGCACAACCACTTTGGTGCAATTTAAAAAGGTACACTAACCCATGTCACATAGATATAACAGATTTATAAGTACATGGACTATGTACTGGTAGATAAAAGACTGTTGAGCAGACATCAGGATGTACATGTTTACAGAGGGGCCACAGATACATCAGATCACTTTTTAGTTGTGCTACAGTGAGAGTAAAAGGTACCTGGAGGTTACCTGGAGGAGGTTATTCCGGGGATCAACGCCCCCGCGGCCCGGTCCATGATCAGGCCTCCCGATGGATCAGGGCCTGATCAACTAGGCTGTAAACTGCTGGCATATGGGATACAAAGAAAATAGAAGCATCTAGTAAGAGAGAGAAAGAGGTGAAGATACATAAACTAAGAGAAGAGGCAGTTAGGGTAAGATATAAACAGCTATTGGAGGATAGATGGGCTAATGAGAGCATAGGCAATGGGGTCGAAGATGTATGGGGAAGGTTTAAAAATGTAGTGTTAGAGTGTTCAGCGAAAGTTTGTGGTTACAGGAAAGTGGATGCGGGAGGGAAGAAGAGCGACTGGTGGAATAATGATGTAAAGAGAGTAGTAAGGAGAAAAACTTAGTGTATGAGAGGTTTTTGCAAAGTAGAAGTGATGCAAGGAAGGAGGAGTATATGGAGAGAAAAAAGATGAAGCAATGTAAAAAGAGAGCAATTGAGAGAGTGGGTGAGATGTTATCAACAAATTTTGTTGAAAATAAAAAAAAGTTTTGGAGTTAGATTAATAAGTTGAGGAAGCCTAGAGAACAAGTGGATTTAACAGTTAAAAATAGAAGAGGAGAGTTATTAAATGGAGAGTTAGAGGTATCGGGAATATGGAAGAAATATTTTGAGGAATTGTTAAATGTTGATGAAGACAAGGAAGCTGTGATTCGTGTATAGAGCAAGGAAGAATAACATCTTGTAGGAGTGAGGAAGAGCCAGTTGTGAGTGTGGGGGAAGTTCGTGAGGCAGTAGGTAAAATGAAAGGGGGGTAAGGCAGCTGAGGTTGATGGTATAAAGATAGAATTGTTAAAAGCAGGTGGGGATATAGTTTTGGAGTGGTTAGTGCTATTATTTAATAAATGTATGGAAGAGGGTAAGGTACCTGGGGATTGGCAGAGAGCATGCATAGTTCCTTTGTATAAAGGCAAAAGAGACAAAAAGAGTGCAAAAAAGTATAGGGGAATAATTCTGTTGAGTATACTTGGTAAAGTGTATGGTAAAGTTATTATTGAAAGAATTAAGAGTAAGATAGAGAGTAGGATAGCAGATGAACAAGGAAGCTTTAGGAAAGGTAGGGGGTGTGTAGACCAAGTGTTTACAGTGGAACATATAGGTGAACAGTATTTAGATAAGGCTAAAGAGGTTTTTGTGGCATTTATGGATTTGGAAAAGGCATATGACAAGGTGGATAGGGGGGCAATATGGCAGATGATGCAGGTGTATGGAATAGGAGGTAGATTATTGAATGCAGTGAACAGTTTTTACGAGGATAGTGAGGCTCAGGTTAGATTATATAGGAGAAAGAGAGATTATTTCCCAGTAAAAGTAGGCCTTAGACAAATATGTGTGATGTCACAGTGGTTGTTCAAAATATTTATAGATGGGGTTGTAAGAGAAGTGAATGCGCGGGTGTTGGCAAGAGGTGTGGGGTTCAAAGATAAAGAATCAAACACAAAGTGGGAGTTGTCACAGTTGCTCTCTGCTGATGACACTGTGCTTTTGGGAGATTCTGAAGAGAAGTTGCAGAGGTTGGTGGATGAGTTTGGTAGGGTATGTAAAAGAAGAAAATTATAAGTGAATTTAGGAAAGAGTAAGGTGACGAAGATAACAAAAAAAATTAGGTAGCGGAAGTTTGGATATCAAATTGGAGGGAGAGAGTATGGAGTAGGTGAATACATTCAGATATTTATGGAGTAGGTGAATACATTAACAGATACTTTGGAGACAAAGATCTTTGGATGCCCCTATGGTTAACCTTCCTTTAATATTACATTGTCAGCAGATGGGTCTACCTGCCTGCCGCCCGGTGTGCCGGTGAAGTTAGCCGTGATGAGGTTATACCCCCCCTTTCCCCCCCCCCCCTTTATGACTACTCATAGAATTAACGAGGGAGGGAAAAAGGTGAGTGAACACTCCTGCTCGTCTCACTGAGGATTCTGTCTGACTGTGGACTTTATACATTAAAGACAAAGAGGATCTCCTCCTAATTCTGTTATGAAAGCCTTATGTATATGTTGGATACTATAGAAGAAACATGCATTCTTAACTTATATACGATAATTCGTATATTATTTCTGGCTTTTGTTGTATTATGAATATACTTAATTAAAATTAGGCATTCCGGAGGATCACTATTATTACCCTAACCTCTCTGACCAAAATTGTTATGCTCTAAAAAGAAGGAAATAGTTGTTACAATACTTGGAGTGTAACAGTCCATGGAAGCGAAGAGGGGAATGTATGAGAGTATAGTTATACCAACACTCTTATATGGGTGTGAAGCATGGGTGATGAATGTTGCAGCAAAGAGAAGGCTGGAGGCAGTGGAGATGTCATGTCTGAGGGCAATGTGTGATGTGAATATAATGCAGAGAATTCGTAGTTTGGAAATTAGAAGGTGCAGGATTACCAAAACTATTATCCAGAGGGCTGAGGGGGGGTTGTTGAGGTGGTTCGGACAAGTAGAGAGGGTGAAACGAAATAAAATGACTTCAGTGGAGGGAAGGCGGGGTAGGAGTCGGCCTAGGAAAGGTTGGAAGGAGGGGATAAAGGAAGTTTTGTGTGCGAGGAGCTTGGACTTCCAGCAAGCATGCGTGAGCGTATTTGATAGGAATGGACGGAGACAAATAGTTTTTAGGATTTGACGTGCTGTTGGAATGTAAGCAAGGTAACATTTTTTGAAGGGATTCAGGGAAACCGGCAGACCGGACTTGAGTCCTGGAGATGGAAAGTACAGTGCCTGCACTCTGAAGGAGTGTTAATGTTGCAGTTTTATAACTGTAGTGTAAGCACGCCTCTGACAAGACGGGGAAGGAGTGAATGATGAACGTTTTTCGTTTTCGGGCCACCCTACCTTGGTGGGAAACGGCCGATGTGTTAATAATAATAAAAATAAATATACCCCAGTCTTTGGAAGAACCTTTAAGGGCCGAGGGACGAGAGAATTCATGAATGTAATGCAGTGGGAAAATTGAATAGGTAACTAATCAAACAAATAAGAGGATGGAAAGTGCCGGGAGGTGTTCTGAGTGGAAACATGCGCAATACAAGAAAACCTAGAGAGAGAAGGGTGCATTAATAGGTGCCGAACACCGTACATGCAACAGGAAAGGGGCGAAAAATAACTTTTAAATGAGCTGGATGTATCAAAATGAACCTGACAAGATATCACTATGGATTCTGTTATAGAGAGAAGCCCTATCTTACCCATTAGCTAAGATATATGATAAGCAATAGCTACGGGACAGTTTCCAAAGATATGGAAGACAGTAAATTTATTCCATACATTTAAAAAAAGAAACATGGACCTACAGACCAGTTTCACTGACATACATACCACGCAAGATAATGGATGAGATTAAGAGTAGAGTGGTAGAGCACCTGGAGAGGTGTTTTTATAAACTCTACCTAGCTGAGAGACGCCCACATTGGTAAACAAATACTCAGAGGAACCTGCTGTTAAGATGCAGAAAGTTAATGACACAAATGAGTCACAGGAATGTTAGGAAGTATTTGTTCAGCCTCAGGGTGGTCAGGAAGTGGAATGACCTCGGCGGTCATTCCACTTCCTGACCACCCTGAGGTAGAGACAGGATCCATACATAGTTTTAAATAGGGGCCACGCGACTAGGAGGGAGCGAATCTGGCAAGCTGCAAGTTGAGGAGCAGAGACAGAGGTGAATATCACACACACACACACACACACATACACACACACACAGTAACAAGGGGACACAGTTGGAAGTTGAAGACACAGATGAATCACAGGGATGTTAGGAAGTATTTCTTCAGCCACAGAGTAGTCAGTAAGTGGAATAGTTTGGGAAGCGGTGTAGTGGAGGCAGGATCCATACATAGCTTTAAGCAGAGGTATGATAAAGCTCACGGCTCAGGGAGAGTGACCCAGTGGCGATCAGTGAAGAGGCGGGGCCAGGAGCTCGGACTCGACCCCCGCAATCACACACACACACACACACACACACACACACACACACACACACACACACACACACACATACACACACAAGGCAAAGAAGACCGCAGACAGAGTATAGACTAGGTGGCCAAAGACTCCAAACCTCAGTCATGGAGAAAGATCTAGGGGTGAGTATAATACCGAGCACGTCTCCGGAAGCACACGTCAACCAGAGAACTGCAGCGTCATATGGGCGCTTGGCAAACCTGAGAATAGCTTTCCGATACCTTAGTAAGGAATCGTTCAAGACACTGTACACTGTGTACGTCAGGCCTATACTGGAGTACGCAGTACCAGTTTGGAACCCACACCTGGTTAAGCACGTCAAGAAATTAGAAAATGCAAAGCTTTGCAACAAGGCTAGTTCCAGAGCTAAGGAGAATGTCCTACGAAGAAAGGTTAAGGGAAATCGGCCTGGCGACATTGGAGGACAGGAGGGTCAAGGGAGACATGATAACGACATACAAAATACTGCGTGAAATAGATAAGGGGGACAGAGATAGGATGTTCCAGAGATGGAGCACAGAAACAAGGGGTCACAATTGGAAGTTGAAGATTCACATGAGTCAAGGAGATATTAGGAAGTATTTCTTCAGCCACAGAGTTGTTAGAAAGTGGAACAGTCTATCAAGTGATATAGTAAAGGCAGGAACCATACATAGCTTTAAGACGAGGTATGACAAAGCTCGGGGAGCAGAGAGAGAGAGGACCTACTGGCTATCAGTGAAGAGCCAGTGCCAGGAGCTGAGTCTAGGCCCTTGCAACCACAATTAGGTGAGTAAAATTAGGTGAGTACACACACACACACACACACACACACACACACACACACACACACACACACACACACACACACACACACACACACACACACACACACACACACACACACACACACACACACACACACACACACACACACACACACACACACACACACACACACACATACATACACACACACACACACACACACACACACACACACACACACACACACACACAGTATAAACTATAAACCTGTTCAACTGATAAGTCATGAGCGACAAACGTATAAGAGAGAAAGGGAAGAGAAGAAGCTCTTATAATGAACGTGAGATTTTTGTGTTTGAGAGGAAAACACAAACAATGATAGGAAGAAAAAAATACCATCATATAGAAATATGACCAGTGAAGGGTCAAAGATCTTTCTCAAAGTTAGCAAAAATATATATTGGAAATCCTAACAAGATGACGTAGACAAACTGAGCAAATAAAGTGAAAGTTGGATGATGGAGTTTATTGTAGATAAAAGCCACGTAACAGAGAAGTAGGAGAAAGTAATATCTGACCACAGAAAAAGTACAGACGGTCTGAAAAATATTGAAAGAGCCAGAGGGAAGGACCAGAAGCTTCTTAACTAAACATTGTCTCTTAAAAATCATGAAAACCAAAATCTAAGAAATTTATACACTAGACAAGCTGGAAAATATGTATAAGAACTTTTTCAAAACTGAAAGTCCATTGTGTCTCCAAGTTAATGTACTGAAGTTGCTGGTCACCAGAAACACTGAAGCTGCTGGTCACCAGGAACACTGAAGCTGCTGGTCACCAGGAACACTGAAGTTGCTGGTCACCAGGAACACTGAAGCTGCTGGTCACCAGGAACACTGAAGCTGCTGGTCACCAGGAACACTGAAGCTGCTGGTCACCAGGAACACTGAAGCTGCTGGTCACCAGGAACACTGAAGTTGCTGTTCACCAGGAACACTGAAGCTGCTGGTCACCAGGAACACTGAAGCTGCTGGTCACCAGGAACACTGAAGTTGCTGTTCACCAGGAACACTGAAGCTGCTGGTCACCAGGAACACTGAAGCTGCTGGTCACCAGGAACACTGAAGCTGCTGGTCACCAGGAACACTGAAGTTGCTGTTCACCAGGAACACTGAAGCTGCTGGTCACCAGGAACACTGAAGCTGCTGGTCACCAGGAACACTGAAGCTGCTGGTCACCAGGAACACTGAAGCTGCTGGTCACCAGGAACACTGAAGCTGCTGGTCACCAGGAACACTGAAGTTGCTGGTCACCAGGAACACTGAAGCTGCTGGTCACCAGGAACACTGAAGTTGCTGGTCACCAGGAACACTGAAGCTGCTGGTCACCAGGAACACTGAAGCTGCTGGTCACCAGGAACACTGAAGTTGCTGGTCACCAGGAACACTGAAGCTGCTGGTCACCAGGAACACTGAAGCTGCTGGTCACCAGGAACACTGAAGCTGCTGTTCACCAGGAACACTGAATATGGTGACCCACTTTTGTCTCACCCATCTTCTGCTCCTCATCCTTCCACTCCTCCTACTCTTCCTCCTCCCAACACTACGAGAGAAGGTGATAATAGTCTAGTACATGAGTAATGTAAACAAAGGCCACTGTCAGAGTGAGGCTGATGGAATCACAGATATAATCTTGAAATAAAAGACACAGAAGTAGAGGCAATGGTGAAGATTATGGCTATCACAGAGA
>NC_091293.1:62358974-62402995 GCF_038502225.1 Cherax quadricarinatus | reverse complement strand
TGAAGGGGTTCAGGGAAATCAGCAGGCCGGACTTGAGTCCTGGAGATGGGAAGTACAGTGCCTGCACTCTGAAGGAGGGGTGTTAATGTTGCAGTTTAAAAACTGTAGTGTAAAGCACCCTTCTGGCAAGACAGTGATGGAGTGAATGATGGTGAAAGTTTTTCTTTTTCGGGCCACCCTGCCTTGGTGGGAATTGGCCAGTGTGATAATAAAATAATAAAAAATAATGAGAAGTTTTTACAAAGTAGAAGTGATGCAAGGAGGGAAGAGTATATGGAGAAAAAGAGGTTAAGAGAGTGGTGAATCAATGTAAAAAGAGAGCAAATGAGAGAGTGGGTGAGATGTTATCAACAAATTTTGTTGAAAATAATAAAAAGTTTTGGAGTGAGATTAACATGTTAAGGAAGCCTAGAGAACAAATGGATTTGTCAGTTAAAAATAGGAGAGGAGAGTTATTAAATGGAGAGTTAGATGTATTGGGAAGATGGAAGGAATATTTTGAGGAATTGTTAAACGTTGATGAAGATAGGGAAGCTGTGATTTCGTGTATAGGGCAAGGAGGAATAACATCTTGTAGGAGTGAGGAAGTGCCAACTGTGAGTGTGGGGGAAGTTTGTGAGGCAGTAGGTAAAATGAAAGGGATTAAGGCAGCCGGGATTGATGGGATAAAGATAGAAATGTTAAAAGCAGGTGGGGATATAGTTTTGGAGTGGTTGGTGCAATTATTTAATAAATGTATGGAAGAGGGTAAGATACCTAGGGATTGGCAGAGAACATGCATAGTTCCTTTGTATAAAGGCAAAGGGGACAAAAGAGAGTGCAAAAATTATAGGGGGATAAGTCTGTTGAGTATACCTGGTAAAGTGTATGGTAGAGTTATTATTGAAAGAATTAAGAGTAAGACAGAGAATAGGATGGCAGATGAACAAGGAGGCTTTAGGAAAGGTAGGGTGTGTGTGGACCAGGTGTTTACAGTGAAACATATAAGTGAACGGTATTTAGATAAGGCTAAAGAGGTTTTTGTGGCATTTATGGATTTGGAAAAGGCGTATGACAGGGTGGATAGGGGGGCAATGTGGAAGATCTTGCAGGTGTATGGTGTAGGAGGTAGGTTACTGAAAGCAGTGAAGAGTTTTTACGAGGATAGTGAGGCTCAAGTTAGAGTAAGTAGGAAAGAGGGAGATTATTTCCCAGTAAAAGTAGGCCTTAGACAAGGATGTGTGATGTCACCGTGGTTGTTTAATATATTTATAGATGGGGTTGTAAGAGAAGTAAATGCGAGGGTCTTGCCAAGAGGCGTGGAATTAAAAGATAAAGAATCACACGTAAAGTGGGAGTTGTCACAGTTGCTCTTTGCTGATGACACTGTGCTCTTGGGAGATTCTGAAGAGAAGTTGTAGAGGTTGGTGGATGAATTTGGTAGTGTATGTAAAAGAAGAAAATTAAAAGTGAATACAGGAAAGAGTAAATTATTATTATTATAATCAAGGGGGAAGCGCTAAACCCGGAAGATTATACAGCGCCTGGGGGGGGGATGTGGAAGGCATTCAGGCTTAATTCGGGGAACTGGAGCACAGATCCAATTCCCTAAATCAAGAGCCCCTCACCAACATCAAGGAACCTTCCTTGAGGGGAGGAAAGAGTAAAGTTATGAGGATAACAAAAAGATTAGGTGATGAAAGATTGGATATCAGATTGGAGGGAGAGAGTATGGAGGAGGTGAATGTATTCAGATATTTGGGAGTGGACGTGTCAGCAGATGGGTCTATGAAAGATGAGGTGAATCATAGAATTGATGAGGGGAAAAGGGTGAGTGGTGCACTTAGGAGTCTGTGGAGACAAAGAACTTTGTCCTTGGAGGCAAAGAGGGGAATGTATGAGAGTATAGTTTTACCAACACTCTTATATGGGTGTGAAGCATGGGTGATGAATGTTGCAGTGAGGAAAAGGCTGGAGGCAGTGGAGATGTCATGTCTGAGGGCAATGTGTGGTGTGAATATAATGCAGAGAATTCGTAGTTTGGAAGTTAGGAGGAGGTGCGGGATTATCAAAACTGTTGTCCAGAGGGCTGAGGAAGGGTTGTTGAGGTGGCTCAGACATGTAGAGAGAATGGAGCGAAACAGAATGACTTCAAGAGTGTATCAGTCTGTAGTGGAAGGAAGGCGGAGTAAGGGTCGGCCTAGGAAAGGTTGGAGGGAGGGGGTGAAGGAGGTTGTGTGTGCGACGGGCTTGGACTTCCAGCAGGCATGCGTGAGCGTGTTTGATAGGAGTGAATGGAGACAAATGGCTTTTAGTACTTGACGTGCTGTTGGAGTGTGAGCAAAGTAACATTCATGAAGAGATTCAGGGAAACCGGCAGGCCGGACTTGAGTCCTGGAGATGGGAAGTACAGTGCCTGCACTCTGAAGGAGGGGTGTTAATGTTGCAGTTTAAAAACTGTAGTGTAAAGCACCCTTCTGGCAAGACAGTGATAGAGTGAATGATGGTGAAAGTTTTTCTTTTTCGGGCCACCCTGCCTTGGTGGGAATCAGCCAGTGTGTTAATAATAAATAATAAGTGGTACATAAAATTCTTTTTCCATCTTCTTGACATTTCCATGCTGAATGCTTATAATATGTATAAGTTGAAGACCAACAAGAAACCCAAATATGGTGAATTTTGTTCGTCAGTCATCAAACAAATAATATTCAAGTACCAAGGAACAACACTTGCAATAGACCAGTGCCCACGAAATTATCAACACATGCACTCTCGTCTGAGGCCTGGTGATCACTACCTTATACCACTGCCTGCTACTGCTTTCAAGAAAAATGCTCAGAATAGGTGTTATGTCTGTGTACATACCACAAAACACCCACAAAAATGCAGAGACACTCCTTTTATGTGTGAGGAGTGTAAAACACCATTGTGCATACACCCGTGTTTCAAAGAATTCCACAAGCTGCAGCAGTTCTAGAAAAGCGTCCAGTGATTGTACATATGTATATACGTATATTATAGAACAATCGTAATAAAAAAATTTTTATATTGTTTGTTTGTGTAAACAAGTTTTGTAAACAATATGATACTAGTATTTTTGCTATAATTGTGTTACATTTAACGAATGTATATATGAACATTGCACCATACTTTGGTCTCACAGGCCACATAAGTTGTGTGAAAAAACAAAATAGTGAAAAAAAAAAAAGAAACCTTTGAATACAAGTACATGTAAACCAAAGTTTACCGGGTGAGCGGCAGTCACTGCTGTTGCCATACACGGCTCATTTTCTGCCAACTTCATGCCTCTATATCTCTGTAAGTACTCATGGGAAAATTTTTTTTGGACTAAAACAATCAGAAAATAATCTTAACATTTTCATAAGAAAAAATATTTTTTCTTTTTCGAATATTTTTCGACACCAGGAGACACTCGCTTCAGGATTAGGGCTTTCGACAGTCAAAGAGTTAAAAAACAAAGCAGGAGATCTAAATAACTTGCCACCATTCATATATAGAAAAGCAGCTCATGTGCTGTCACCCATTATTGCAACACTGTTTAACAAATCTGTTGAGTCCTCAACCTTCCCATCCACGCTCAAGACAACAAAGTTACCCCAATCCTCAAAGGAGGTGATCCAACTGATCTGAACAACTATAGACCTATATCAAACTTTCCCTTACTTTCTAAAATATTTGACAAAATAATACACAAATGACTTGACTCCTACCTCATATCCAACAACATACTTAATCCCAGACAGTTTGGGTTTAGATAAAAAAAAAAGTACGAACGATGCTATTATACAAATGCTTGAACTAATATATACAGTCCTCAATAAAAATGAATATCCACTTGGGCTCTTCATTGACCTACAGAAAGCATTTGATACAGTGGACCACAGTCTCCTGCACCTAAAACTAAATCATTATGGCATCAGAGGACTCTCGCTCGATTACCTAAAATCTTATCTTAACAATAGACACCAGTATGTATATGTAATCAACTCCACTATCCAGCCTGTAGCTGTCAGAGTGTCCTAGGGTAGTGTCCTAGGTCCCCTCCTCTTTCCTGTCAACATCAATGATCTCCCCAATGAATCTCAACTCCTTGAACCAGTTCTATTTGCAGATGACACTACTTATGCCTACTCCCACTCAAGCCCAGCTATACTTAGAGACACTGTAAACAATGAGCTGCTAAAAATATATACTATTTGGATGATGATCAACAAACTTACTCTCAATATAGACAAAACATACCTTATGCTGTTTGGAAACAGAGCCTTAAATATCCGACTTGATATATCGATAAACAGTTCCCCCATTACAAGACACACTGAGGGGTAAATTTCTAGGTATTTACCGTGACTGTAATCTTAAATTTCATTTCCACATCCAGCATATATCCAAGAAAATTTCCAAATCAGTAAGAATCCTTTCCAAGATACAGTGCTGTGCCCCAAATGGCACCCTTTACCCTATACTCTTTAATATATCCCTACCTCACTTATGGTATTTGTGCCTGGGAATCAACCACAGCCAACCACCTTAAACCTTTAATAAACCAACAAAAAGCTGTTGTGCAGATGATTACCAGCTCCTGTGCTAGACAGCACACCCCACCACTTTTCAAAAGCCTGAACCTACTAAATATAAGAGACATACACTCATGTTATTGTGTCTACTACATATACAGAACATTAAACTCCAATATAAACCCTCCACCTAAACTTCTCCTTGATAGCTACAACAGAACACATAGTCACAATACAAGGCACAAGGCACTCTTCTACATCCCTCGTGTCAGTCTCACACTGTGCAAAAACGCAATGCACATAAAGGGCCTGAAGATCTGGAATTCACTACCTGAACTGGTAAAGGATTCCCTGACTACATACAAATTTAGTGCTATGCTTAAAAATGATTTCATCTCTCAATACTAACCAAACCAACCAAAACAACTTCTAATCAGTTTGAAGCAACTCTCCCAAATATTATATGACCTCTAGTCTATTAAAACATCTCCCAATCCATAAAATATTACTGTTTGAACCATTAATTGTAATATTGTTTTTATTATAAGCAACTTCAAGATTATTATTCTTGTAAGCCTCCACCTTGACTACCTCATATTAGTATTATGATAAAATAAAGATTTATTAAAGAGTTAACCATTCTTATCTTGTCTAGACTTAAGTAGTTATTATGTACTAGGATTAGTTTGCCTGAAATGCCCCGGCATGATAGTGGCTTTCTTTGTACTCATCAAACCAAAATTGTAATTACACATTATAACCTTTCCAAAGAAATAAAATCTTTAATCTTTTATCTTTAATAGCTCTGCTTATGTAATTACAAAGAAGTTATCTCAAATGTTTAATTCAACACATGCACACACACAAAACAAAGCAAACTTGTGTACAAACTTAGCATGGAGAACAAGGGTTACAATGCCTGCCATAAGAGGAGCTGCAGCAGAAGTTCCCTGGAATGACTCACTACAGTGGCCATCCAACTCTGGTACTACCTAAAGGAGAAAAGTGTTTGTGAATTCAAGTCATCTCATTACTCTAATCAGAAAACACTAATTCTTAGGCAAGTAATCTTTATTTATAAGAAATATTCTGAAGGAGAAAGCGAATAAAAATACTTAACAAGAAGTTAACATGAGGTATTTATTTATTTATTTTATGTCTTTGCAAACAGTACATTGAGATAAACATTGAGGTAAACAAGAAATTCTTAAGAGTGAAGAAATGACCTACATATCATGGATAATATGCAGTTTTTCAAGAAAGAGTTCCAAAATAACTTGTTAATGATGCATTTCTTTACTCATATCCATAAAATTACAGCCTCTCCTCACTTAACATCAGAGTTTCGTTCCTAAGACCACATCGGTAAACAAATTCGTTGCTAAGTGAGGAGCATACAATCAGTATGTGTCAACCATCTTTGAAATTATTTTAATATCACCTTTGCACCATTTATAACATTTCTGGTATATTTTTAAATGTTTGTACAGTAGTGTACTGTTTATTGTAATAAACAGAATAGAAGAAATCAGCTCTAACATACATTATTTAGGTATCCATACTGGTCTGAGAGCCTGTTGTGAGTCCGAGTCGTCGGTAAATGAGTATGTCGGTAAGTGAGGAGACGCTGTATTAAAATATTGAACAGACTTACTATCCGTAACGCCTTCTTGTGTTGCTTTTGTTGCTCAATAGCAGCCTGGAGTGAATGGTCACCACCTACGTACACAGCTGCTAATGTTGATGCACATGGCTCCTCATAGAACGTGGAGGTACCAATTTCAGTGAGAGCAGATACAGATAGGCTATATATAGAAGAAGTATAACCATCCAAGTTGCAGTTGTCACCCATCAATCCACCATTGCCTGAGGCCCATACATACACTATGCCCTTCCCGTCTCGACCCTGCAATTCATTCAAGCAACACATGTGATAACCACAGGAAAAAATTATGGATAAGGATCTTGAAACTCTGAAAACATAAAGTGCATGACTATTACAATCCTATGCTTTTAATCTGATTTGTTTTAACATCCTTCTTGTTTTAACCTAGTGTTGGTGACATACTAGTACGCATAAATTCTAGCGCCCTCAAATCAAGCAGGAAAAGGCTGGTAGGCCTAGATGTGAAAGAGTGGGTCTGCATGGTCAGTGTGCACTCTATAAACAAAAAATCCTGCAGCACACAGTGCATAATGAGGAAAAAGAAACTCTGACTGTGATTTTGGTTTAAAACAGCGACTTTGCAGTCTATTTTCGTATGGTATTTATAGTTGTATTCTCATTTTCTTGATCTCATTTGATAGAATGGAAAATATATTACAGAAATAGAGATAATTTTGATTGGTTTCATGATGATAAGTACCTTGAAATTGAGGGCAAAGTAGCAAAAATGTTCGATTTTTGCTGATGTTCAAAAGTAAACAAATCACGCCACGCATCCAATACACATCACCTAGTGAGTAGAATATTCTTGTACAAGTGCGCTGATATTATTTAAACCATTTTTACAATGATGCAATAGTATACGTAACAGTAAATCTTCTAATGTTTGTGAGAATAAAAATTCAAAATGGAAAGCAAAAGTAATGTAAGAGGGGCCTGGAGACGTGACTAATGAACAGCTAAAATGCTATTTTAGTGCCAGGAATGTCTGTCTTGTTGATTCTAGACCTTATTTTGAAACTGGCATCTTTTGAAATTTGTGTGAAATTGGCCAGATTGCCAATTTCTGACCACTTTATTGGATAGTTGGAATTGGTATATAGGTGGTTTCTTGTACTAAATTGATAGAACAAATAGAATTCTAGCCAAATAGCTATGATTTTGGTAGAGTGAAACATTGGAATTAGCCGAAAATAGGACTCAAAGTGGGCGAAATCGCCGATGCGTAAATATCGTCAAGACCACTAACTTCGCAAGAGCATAATTCCGTAAGTTTTCTATCAAATTTCATACTTTTGGTGTTATTATGATCGGAAAAAGTTTCTGTATCATTTCTTGAGGAAAAATAATTTTTTTTTTTAAATCTTTTGACCCTGAGAGTGAGTTAAGGATCGGGGGCTGAACCCTGAAAGGGTTGATTCTTCTTTCTTACATTTAGCTTCCAACATGGGTGAAGCTGGCCATTCATAATGCAGATGCCCGCATGAAGTTTTTCATGAGTCATTTCATATCTCTAGTATCGTTAAGAGAGAAGATGCATTTACCCAGTTTATCAGCAACCAGTGTACCAGCCAAACTATAAGCATGTTTATATGCTTTGTAACGTGTTTTTTATATAATTTTGAAGAAAATATCATAGATTGATTAATCAAAATGTCTATACTAATGTGATTATTAATGTGTTGTTATTAATATTTTTTTTATTTTTATTATTATCACACTGGCCGATTCCCACCAAGGCAGGGTGGCCCAAAAAAGAAAAACTTTCACCATTATTCACTCCATCACTGTCTTGCCAGAAGGGTGCTTTACACTACAGTTTTTAAACTGCAACATTAACACCCCTCCTTCAGAGTGCAGGCACTGTACTTCCCATCTCCAGGACTCAAGTCCGGCCTGCCGGTTTCCCTGAACCCCTTCATAAATGTTACTTTGCTCACACTCCAACAGCACGTCAAGTATTAAAAGCCATTTGTCTCCATTCACTCCTATCAAACACGCTCACGCATGCCTGCTGGAAGTCCAAGCCCCTCGCACACAAAACCTCCTTTACCCCCTCCCTCCAACCTTTCCCAGGCCGACCCCTACCCCGCCTTCCTTCCACTGCAGACTGATACACTCTTGAAGTCACTCTGTTTCGCTCCATTCTCTCTACATGTCCGAACCACCTCAACAACCCTTCCTCAGCCCTCTGGACAACAGTTTTGGTAATCCTGCACCTCCTCCTAACTTCCAAACTACGAATTCTCTGCATTATATTCACACCACACATTGCCCTCAGACATGACATCTCCACTGCCTCCAGCCTTCTCCTCGCTGCAACATTCATCACCCATGCTTCGCACCCATATAAGAGCGTTGGTAAAACTATACTCTCATACATTCCCCTCTTTGCCTCCAAGGACAAAGTTCTTTGTCTCCACAGACTCCTAAGTGCACCACTCACCCTTTTCCCCTCATCAATTCTATGATTCACCTCATCTTTCATAGACCCATCCGCTGACACGTCCACTCCCAAATATCTGAATACATTCACCTCCTCCATACTCTCTCCCTCCAATCTGATATCCAATCTTTCATCACCTAATCTTTTTGTTATCCTCATAACCTTACTCTTTCCTGTATTCACTTTTAACTTTCTTCTTTTGCACACCCTACCAAATTCATCCACCAATCTCTGCAACTTCTCTTCAGAATCTCCCAAGAGCACAGTGTCATCAGCAAAGAGCAACTGTGACAACTCCCACTTTATGTGTGATTCTTTATCTTTTAACTCCACGCCTTTTGCCAAGACCCTCGCATTTACTTCTCTTACAACCCCATCTATAAATATATTAAACAACAATGGTGACATCACACATCCTTGTCTAAGGCCTACTTTTACTGGGAAATAATTTCCCTCTTTCCTACATACTCTAACTTGAGCCTCACTATCCTCGTAAAAACTCTTCACTGCTTTCAGTAACCTACCTCCTACACCATACACCTGCAACATCTGCCACATTGCCCCCCTATCCACCCTGTCATACGCCTTTTCCAAATCCATAAATGCCACAAAGACCTCTTTAGCCTTATCTAAATACTGTTCACTTATATGTTTCACTGTAAACACCTGGTCCACACACCCCCTACCTTTCCTAAAGCCTCCTTGTTCATCTGCTATCCTATTCTCCGTCTTACTCTTAATTCTTTCAATAATAACTCTACCATACACTTTACCAGGTATACTCAACAGACTTATCCCCCTATAATTTTTGCACTCTCTTTTGTCCCCTTTGCCTTTATACATAGGAACTATGCATGCTCTCTGCCAATCCCTAGGTACCTTACCCTCTTCCATACATTTATTAAATAATTGCACCAACCACTCCAAAACTATATCCCCACCTGCTTTTAACATTTCTATCTTTATCCCATCAATCCCAGCTGCCTTACCCCCTTTCATTTTACCTACTGCCTCACGAACTTCCCCCACACTCACAACTGGCTCTTCCTCACTCCTACAAGATGTTATTCCTCCTTGCCCTATACACGAAATCACAGCTTCCCTATCTTCATCAACATTTAACAATTCCTCAAAATATTCCCTCCATCTTCCCAATACCTCTAACTCTCCATTTAATAACTCTCCTCTTCTATTTTTAACTGACAAATCCATTTGTTCTCTAGGCTTCCTTAACTTGTTAATCTCACTCCAAAACTTTTTCTTATTTTCAACAAAATTTGTTGATAACATCTCACCCACTCTCTCATTTGCTCTCTTTTTACATTGCTTCACCACTCTCTTAACCTCTCTCTTTTTCTCCATATACTCTTCCCTCCTTGCATCACTTCTACTTTGTAAAAACTTCTCATATGCTAACTTTTTCTCCCTTACTGCTCTCTTTACATCATCATTCCACCAATCGCTCCTCTTCCCTCCCGCACCCACTTTCCTGTAACCACAAACTTCTGCTGAACACTCTAACACTACATTTTTAAACCTACCCCATACCTCTTCGACCCCATTGCCTATGCTCTCATTAGCCCATCTATCCTCCAATAGCTGTTTATATCTTACCCTAACTGCCTCCTCTTTTAGTTTATAAACCTTCACCTCTCTCTTCCCTGATGCTTCTATTCTCCTTGTACCCCATCTACCTTTTACTCTCAGTGTAGCTACAACTAGAAAGTGATCTGATATATCTGTGGCCCCTCTATAAACATGTACATCCTGAAGTCTACTCAGCAGTCTTTTATCTACCAATACATAATCCAACAAACTACTGTCATTTCGCCCTACATCATATCTTGTATACTTATTTATCCTCTTTTTCTTAAAATATGTATTGCCTATAACTAAACCCCTTTCTATACAAAGTTCAATCAAAGGGCTCCCATTATCATTTACACCTGGCACCCCAAACTTACCTACCACACCCTCTCTAAAAGTTTCTCCTACTTTAGCATTCAGATCCCCTACCACAATTACTCTCTCACTTGGTTCAAAGGCTCCTATACATTCACTTAACATCTCCCAAAATCTCTCTCTCTCCTCTACATTCCTCTCTTCTCCAGGTGCATACACGCTTATTATGACCCACTTTTCACATCCAACCTTTACTTTAATCCACATAATTCTTGAATTTACACATTCATATTCTCTTTTCTCCTTCCATAACTGATCCTTCAACATTACTGCTACCCCTCCCTTTGCTCTAACTCTCTCAGATACTCCAGATTTAATCCCATTTATTTCCCCCCATCGAAACTCCCCTACCCCCTTCAGCTTTGTTTCGCTTAGGGCCAGGACATCCAACTTCTTTTCATTCATAACATCAGCAATCATCTGTTTCTTGTCATCCGCACTACATCCACGCACATTCAAGCATCCCAGTTTTATAAAGTTTTTCTTCTTCTCTTTTTTAGTAAATGTCTACAGGAGAAGGGGTTACTAGCCCATTGCTCCCGGCATTTTAGTCGCCTCATACGACACGCATGGCTTACGGAGGAAAGATTCTTTTCCACTTCCCCATGGACAATAGAAGAAATAAAGAAGAACAAGAGCTATTTAGAAAAAAGGAGAAAAACCTAGATGTATGTATATATATATATGCATGTGCGTGTCTGTGAAGTGTGACCAAAGTGTAAGTAGGAGTAGCAAGATATCCCTGTTATCTAGCGTGTTTATGAGACAGAAAAAGAAACCAGCAATCCTACCATCATGCAAAACAGTTACAGGTTTCTGTTTCACAGTCATCTGGCAGGACGGTAGTACTTCCCTGGGTGGTTGCTGTCTACCAACCTACTACAAAATTCATAGGGAAATAAGTCTGTTGAGTATACCTGGTATGGTAGAGTTATTATTGAAAGAATTAAGAGTAAGACGGACAGTAGGAGAGCAGATGAATAAGGAGGCTTTAGGAAGGGTAGGGGGTGTGCAGACCAAGCATTTACAGTGAAACATATAGGTGAACAGTATTTAGAAAAGGGTAAAGAGGTTTTTGTGGCATTTATGGATTTGGAAAAGGCGTATGACAGGGTGGATAGGGGGGCAATGTGGCAAATGCTGCAAATTTATGGAATAGGAGGTAGGTTATTGAAAGCAGTGAAAAGTTTTTATGAGGATAGTGAGGCTCAGGTTAGAGTATGTAGGAGAGAGGGAGATTATTTCCCAGTAAAAGCAGGCCTTAGACAAGGATGTGTGATGTCACCATGGTTGTTCAACACATTTATAGATGGGTTCGTAAGAGAAGTGAATGCTCAGGTGTTGGGTTAAAAGATAAAGAATACAACACAAAGTGGGAGTTGTCACAGTTGCTCTTTGCTGATGACACTGTGATTTTTGGGAGATTCTGAAGAGAAATTGCAGAGGTTGGTGGATGAGTTTAATAGGGTATGTAAAAGAAGAAAATTAAAAGTGAATACAGGAAAGAGTAAGGAGATAAGGATAACAAAAAAATTAGGTAATGAAAGATTGGATATGAGATTGGAGGGAGAGAATATGGAGGATGTGAATGTATTCAGATATTTAGGAGTGGACGTGTCAGCAGATGAGTCTGTGAAAGATGTGGTGAATCACAGAACTGATGAGAGGAAAAAGGTGAGTGGTGCACTGAGCAGTCTGTGGGGACAAAGAACCTTGGCCATGGAAGCAAAGAGGGGAATGTATGAGAGTATAGTTATACCAATGGGTGCGAAGCATGGGTGCAACAAGGAGAAGGCTGGAGGCAGTGGAGAAGTTATGTCTGAGGGCAATGCGTGGTGTGAATATAATGCAGAGAAATCATAGTTTGATTAGATTTTGCCACCGATGTGGCTAGTTTATTGTGCACCCCATATCCATCCTGAGTGCAAGACTATATGGATACACAAAAGGCCTAGGAACTAGGCCCCAAAAGGGTTAACAGGTGTACATGTGGGTTTTTATTTATCTACATATCTACAGTTCATTTATCTGTTACATGCAAATTTAGGTAATTTGCTTAGTACGTATATCTGGTACCTTATTTTCATTAATAAGATATCTTTACATGTCACTAGGTTATTATACTGTCTGTCTCTGTATTCCTCAGTAAGTGGACAATTAAGCACATAGTGTTCAAGACAGTGATCACATGCCTGATCACATAATTTGCATTTAGTTTGATCATCATCTGTGTGTCTCCCAAACTGCCAGAAGTACTTGTAACCAAGCCTAAGCCTGGCCACTACAACATCAATCAGTCTGTTCACATTGTACGTTGCTCCATAATCATACTCATCAACGTTCATGTTATCATAGGGGGTTATAGATCTACTCAGGCTTCTAACTGCATTCCTATAACAAACATTTTCATTATTTACTTCTCTCCTAATATTATTCCTAATGCTAGACACAGATATACCTAAGTTATATTCTACATTCTCCTTCTGGGTACTCTTCTTGGCTAACATATCAAGTTTATCATGAAGGAGTAATCCAATGTATGATGGGATCATATAGTTACACCAATGCTCTTTTATGGGTGCGAAGCATGAGTGCTGAATGTTGCAACAAGGAGAAGGCTGGAGGCAGTGGAGATGTCATGTCTGAGGGCAATGTGTGGTGTGAATATAATGCAGAGAAATCATAGTTTGGAAATTAGGTGTGGGATTATGAAAAGTATTATCCAGAGGGCTGAGGAGGGGTTGTTGTGGTGGTTTGGACATGCAGAGAGGATGGAACAAAACAGAATGACTTTGAGAGTGTATAAATCTGTAGTGGATGGAATGCAGGGTAGAGAATCTCACTTTCAAAGTCTATAACCTTGTATTAATTGCATCTGCTAGAAAAATAACAGAATAAATAATGAGAACCTTCAAAACTAAGGATGCCAAGCCCATGATGACACTCTTTAGGTCATTGTTCTATCTAGGCTGAAATAGTGATGCACACTAACAGCAGCTTTCAAGCCAGGTGAAATTGCTGACTTAGAAAATATACAGATAACCTTCATGGCACACATAACTGCAATAAAACACCTTAATTACTGGGAACGCTTAAAGTTCCTCAACCTGTACTCCCTAGAATGCAGGCGGAAGAGATACATGATTATATGCACTTGGAAAATCCTAGAGAAATTAGTACCAAACTTGCACACAAAAATCACTCTCCATTAAAGCAAAAGACTTGGCAGACGATGCAACATCCCTTCGAATGAAAAGTAGGGGCGCCACTAGCACTATAAGAGACAACACAATAAGTGTCAGGGGTCCAAGACTGTCCAACTGCCTCCCAGCATACATAAGGGGGATTACCAACAGACCCCTGATTGTCTTCAAGAAGATGCTGGATAGGCACCTAAAGTCAGTATACCTGACCAGCCGGGCTGTGGTTCGTATGTCAGGTTGTGTGCAGCCAACAGTAACAGCTTGGTTGATCAGGCCCTGATCCACCATGAGCCCTGGTCACAGACCAGGCCACAGGAGTGTTGACCCCTTAAACCCTCTCCAGGTATACTTCAGGTAATACTCCAGGAAAGGTTGGAGGGAGGGGGTAAAGGAGGTTTTGTGTGCGAGGGGCTTGTACTTCCAGAAAGCATGCGTGAGCATGTTAGATAGGAACAAATGGAGACAAATGGTTTTTAGGACTTGACATGCTGTTGGAGTGTGAGCAGGGTAATATTTATGAAGGGATTCAGGGAAACCGGCAACTGGTCAGAGAAATAGCAAGCATCGAACTTAAGCTAAAAGAATCCTTTAGGAGTCAGAAATCGCGGGAAGAACTAAAAGCCATAAATGAAATCGAAAGAAACCCAAAGTATTTCTTCTCCTATGCCAAATCAAAATCGAGAACAACGTCCAGTATTGGGCCCCTACTTAAACAAGATGGGTCCTACACAGATGACAGCAAGGAAATGAGTGAGCTACTCAAGTCCCAATATGACTCAGTTTTTAGCAAGCCGCTAACCAGACTGAGAGTCAAAGATCAAAATGAATTTTTTATGAGAGAGCCACAAAATTTTATTAACACAAGCCTATCCGATGTTATCCTGACGCCAAATGACTTCGAACAGGCGATAAATGACATGCCCATGCACTCTGCCCCAGGGCCAGACTCATGGAACTCTGTGTTCATCAAGAACTGCAAGAAGCCCCTATCATGAGCCTTTTCCATCCTATGGAGAGGGAGCATGGACACTGGGGTCGTCCCACAGTTACTAAAAACAACAGACATAGCCCCACTCCACAAACGGGGCAGTAAAGCAACAGCAAAGAACTACAGACCAATAGCACTAACATCCCATATCATAAAAATCTTTGAAAGGGTCCTAAGAAGCAAGATCACCACCCATCTAGAAACCCATCAGTTACACAACCCAGGGCAACATGGGTTTAGAACAGGTCGCTCCTGTCTGTCTCAACTATTGGATCACTACGACAAGGTCCTAAATGCACTAGAAGACAAAAAGAATGCAGATGTAATATATACAGACTTTGCAAAAGCCTTCGACAAGTGTGACCATGGTGTAATAGCGCACAAAATGCGTGCTAAAGGAATAACAGGAAAAGTCAGTCGATGGATCTATAATTTCCTCACTAACAGAACACAGAGAGTAGACGTCAACAGAGTAAAGTCCGAGGCAGCTACAGTGAAAAGCTCTGTTCCACAAGGCACAGTACTCGCTCCCATCTTGTTCCTCATCCTCATATCCGACATAGACAAGGATGTCAGCCACAGCACCGTGTCTTCCTTTGCAGATGACACCCGAATCTGCATGACAGTGTCTTCCATTGCAGACACTGCAAGGCTCCAGGCGGACATCAACCAAATCTTTCAGTGGGCTGCAGAAAACAATATGAAGTTCAACGATGAGAAATTTCAATTACTCAGATATGGTAAACATGAGGAAATTAAATCTTCATCAGAGTACAAAACAAATTCTGGCCACAAAATAGAGCGAAACACCAACGTCAAAGACCTGGGAGTGATCATGTCGGAGGATCTCACCTTCAAGGACCATAACATTGTATCAATCGCATCTGCTAGAAAAATGACAGGATGGATTATGAGAACCTTCAAAACTAGGGAGGCCAAGCCCATGATGACACTCTTCAGGTCACTTGTTCTATCTAGGCTGGAATATTGCTGCACACTAACAGCACCTTGCAAGGCAGGTGAAATTGCCGACCTAGAAAATGTACAGAGAACTTTCACGGCGCGCATAACGGATATAAAACACCTCAATTACTGGGAGCGCTTGAGGTTCCTAAACCTGTATTCCCTGGAACGCAGGAGGGAGAGATACATGATTATATACACCTGGAAAATCCTAGAGGGACTAGTACCGAACTTGCACACGAAAATCACTCACTACGAAAGCAAAAGACTTGGCAGACGATGCACCATCCCCCCAATGAAAAGCAGGGGTGTCACTAGCACGTTAAGAGACCATACAATAAGTGTCATGGGCCCGAGACTGTTCAACTGCCTCCCAGCACACATAAGGGGGATTACCAACAGACCCCTGGCAGTCTTCAAGCTGGCACTGGACAAGCACCTAAAGTCAGTTCCTGATCAGCCGGGCTGTGGCTCGTACGTTGGTTTGCGTGCAGCCAGCAGCAACAGCCTGGTTGATCAGGCTCTAATCCACCAGGAGGCCTGGTCACAGACCGTGCCGCGGGGGTGTTGACCCCTGGAACTCTCTCCAGGTAAACTCCAGGTCTCCAGGTAAACTGGACTTGAGTCCTGGAGATGGGAAGTACAGTGTCTGCACTCTGAAGGAGAGGTATTAATGTTGTAGTACTATAACTGTAGTGTAAGCATGCTTCTGGCAAGACAATGATGGCAT
The DNA here is from genome assembly GCF_038502225.1 of Cherax quadricarinatus. Taxonomy (NCBI): domain Eukaryota; kingdom Metazoa; phylum Arthropoda; class Malacostraca; order Decapoda; family Parastacidae; genus Cherax; species Cherax quadricarinatus. Next base: position 62,386,520 of record NC_091293.1, on the reverse strand, counting down.
GAATGATGGCGAAAGTTTTTCTTTTTCGGGTCACCCTACCTTGGTGGGAAACGGCCGATGTATCAATAATAAAAAATATAAATATAAACTACATTTTGTATATTTTATATAGCCGGACTTGAGTCCTGGAAATGGGAAGTACAATGCCTGCCCTCTAAAGGAGGGGTTCGGGATACTGGTAGTTTGGAGGGATATGTTGTGTATCTTTATACGTATATGCTTCTAAACTGTTGTATTCTGGGCACCTCTGCAAAAACAGTGATTATGTGTGAGTGAAGTGAAAGTGTTGAATGATGATGAAAGTATTTTCTTTTTGGGGATTTTCTGTCTTTTTGAGTCACCCTGCCTCAGTGGGAGACGGCCGACTTGTTAAAATAAAAAAAAATAAAAAATTGTAAACTGCAGAAAGAAATAGTTTGTATATTTGAAAACTGCTTTCAGGCACCCCTATGCTGATAGGTGTGTCACTGATGGAAACATGTTGGCATCTGTTGTTAAGGTAGTACTTTAAGTGAACAAGAGTATGACCTCTGGTACTATATGTATAATGTTCTAATTTAAGGAGGAGGATGTTGTGGTCTATCGCTTCAAAAGCTTTCATAAGGTCAATTAAGAGCCCCATTGGATATTCACTATGGATAGGATAAGCGAAGGATTTTAATTATTGCATCATTCATACTTTTTCCTGGCCTGAAACCAAACTGGCAGGGGTTACATACATTATGGCATACAAAGAAAGAGTAAAGTTTTTCAAAGATTTTGGATAATGACAAATTTAAACCTGCCTTATAGTTGTTGACACTACTGAGTCTTTATGTATTGGGCTAACCACTGCTTTTTTATTTATTTATTTTTTATTTTTTAATTGGACATGATACATAGTTGTACAAAGAAATATAGTGATTGGGTGTATATGCCAAAAGCCCCTTGTATGCAGAACATTACGGGCAGGCTTAAAATTAACTTAAGATTAACTAAGCAATGATATATTCAGTGGTAAAAATTACAGTAAAATTACAACATGAAGTACAAATGAGTATTTCAAATAAGAAGCATTATAGTTGTACAAATTTGTAGCATAACAATGTGTGATATAATCCGATCAAATCGAATAAAATCGATGATTTGTAGTGCAGAAACAGATCATATGGTCATTAGATGAGTTACTGTGCATTCAAGAGAATGGAGTATTCTATTAGGTAATGTTATTAAAAAAAAAACAGTTTGGTAGGGTCACAGGTTATACATTTATGAGATACCATTATTCAGTATTTAAATAGTTGTGGGTGAGTAAGTGGTTTTTAAGTCCCTTATATTTTTTCTCTTTTATTTTAACTTTATATAACAACCTTAGTTCATATATTCACAATTGTTAAAATAATCAAGGTGCTATTCTCAGGTGCTAAAGTGTAATAAGCTCATTATTTTGCCATTATGTTCATTTATTTGATTACCAATTTTTGTTCACCACAAATTATTTTAGTCCCTTTTATATTGCCTCATTTATTTTAGCTTTAAAGAGCTACCTTAGCTCACATTTTTTACATTTGTTAAAATAATTCAGGTGCTATTTTATAGCTTTAGAATATTTACTTTGTCTTATACTAATTCTAACTATAGATTCACTATAAATCTTATGATAACAAGCATTGATCCTGATACCAACCTCTTACCTAATGACTTAAATGCATCAAACAGTAACTGTAATTACTACACAGGAGAACAATCAAAGGCACTTCTCAGAGCCAACAACAACATAACGTCTTTAACTACAATATCAGATCTTTAAGCAAACATTACGATGACCTCATAGCATTACTAAATTCCCTGCATGCCAGTATGTCCATCATTACTCTCACCGAAACCTGGCTAAAGCCTGATACTACAGATGTCTATGCCATTCCTGGCTACACAGCCATACACAACTGTAGGCCAGATCAACAAGGGGGTGGCACAGCTATATACTACTCAGACCAACTAGAATGTATCACTAATACTTGCACAAGGGATGAACATGGGGAATATATAATAGCTAAATTCAAATCCAAATACCTACAAAAACCTCTCACAGTGATAAACATCTACAGAGTACCACAGTCAAACATTAGCCGTTTTAGTGAAAACCTAGGAAGTATGATACACGTGAATAAAGATCACTTACTACTCTCAGGTGACTTCAGTATAAATCTCCTGCAAGACCAGGACCCACACGTTACTGAATTCACAAACACTATGAGTAACTGCTTGTTACTACCAACAATAACAAAACCTACAAGAATTACAGAGACTAGTGTTTCCCTACTAGACCACATGTGGACCAACACCATATCCCCCTTAAGATCAGGCATAATCACAGATAATACCACAGACCATTACCCTACCTTCCTCATAACAAACCTTGGCAAATTACCCCTAGACACTACTGAAGTCACTTTCAGACTTAACAATGAGGCAACTATCAATAACTTCACAGCAGCAGTGACAAACATTGACTGGCCCACTGAGCTAGAAATCTATACAGATATTGACGAATGTATTAATAATTTTCTAAAAAAGACCCAATACCTCTATAACAAGTACTGCCCTAAAAAAACTAAACAGATGACTGCAAAGAGACTGAACAGCCCCTGGTTAACACCCAGTATCCTCAAATCCATAAATACAAAGCACCTATACGAAAAACAGTACAGAATGGGCCACATAACCAGAGACCAAACAAAACGTTACTCGTCAATCCTAACCAGCCTAATAAGAAGGGCTAAAAAATTGTATTATGAGAACAGATTATCCAACTTACGAGGTGACATAAAAAAGACCTGGAAAACCCTATCAGAAATACTAGGAACAAAAAATATAACACGAAATAGCGAAATTGAATTAACAAAACCAAATGTACCCTAATTCCCACCTACTGAAACAGCAAACAGACTCAATGATTTCTTCTCCACTATAGGAAAAAACCTTGCCAATAAAATCCCAAGCTCAGATACCCCACCCAATGACTACCTCACTGGAAACTACCCGAACACACTGTTCCTAGCTCTGACTAACCCAACTGAAGTCTCCCTTATTATCAACAAACTAAAAAACAAGACAGGAGATTTAAATACCTTACCACCCATTATATACAAAAAAGTGTCACAGGTGCTATCACCAATCATTGCAACACTCTTTAACAAATCTATTGAATCCTCTACCTTTCCTACAGTTCTCAAAATAGCAAGGGTCACCCCAATCCATAAAGGAGGAGACCACATAGACTTGAATAACTATAGGCCAATATCCAACTTACTCCCTCTCTCTAAAATCTTTGAGAAATTAATCCATAAGCATATCTATTCCTACCTCATCTCCCACAACATACTCAACCCCTGTCAATTTGGGTTCAGGCCTAATAAAAATACTAATGATGCTATTATCCACATGCTAGAACATATTTATACAGCAATAGAGAAAAAAGAAGTCCCACTGGGGATCTTCATTGACTTATATAAAGCTTTCAATACAGTTGACCACGACTTGCTCCACACAAAATTGTTGCACTATGGTATAAGAGGGCACTCCCTCAACTACCTAAAGTCATACCTCAGCAACAGAAGCCAATATGTGTACACAAATGGGGCAAACTCATCCGCACAGGCAATTACAGTTGGTGTCCCACAGGGAAGTGCCCTAGGCCCTCTTCTCTTTCTCATATACATAAATGACCTACCGAATGCATCGCAACTACTCAAACCCACACTATTTGCAGATGACACTACATACGTCTACTCTCACCCGAGCCCAGTCATGCTAGCCAATACTGTAAATACCGAATTACAGAAAATATCAACCTGGATGAGGACCAACAAACTTACTCTAAACATTGACAAAACCTAATATACATTCAGTTTGGTAACAGAGCTGCAGATGTGTCTCTTAACATAATGATAAATGGATCACCTATCACAAAACTCACAGAGGGAAAATTCTTAGGAATCCACCTTGATAACAGACTCAAATTTCAAACACATGTACAACAAATTTCCAAAAAAATTTCCAAGACCGTAGGCATACTATCGAAGATACGGTACTATGTTCCACAGTCAGCCCTCCTGGCCCTATATCACTCACTTATTTACCCCTATCTCACCTATGAAATTTGTGCATGGGGCTCAACAACAATAAACCATCTCAGATCACTAATCACCCAACAAAAGGCTACAGTCAGAATGATAACAAATTCCCACTACAGACAGCACATTCCACCAATATTCAAAACTCTAAACCTACTCACAATACAAAACATCCATACTTATTACTGCACCTATTACATACATAGAACACTTAACTCTGATATTAACCCTCCCCTCAAACATCTCCTTACCAACCTCAACAGAACACATGACCATAACACAAGGCACAGATCACCCTTTGATGTTCCTCATGTTCATCGCACAGTATGCAAAAACTCAATGCACATAAAAGGCCTTAAAATCTGGAATTCATTACCTGTGAATATAAAAGAAACACTGTCTGTTTATAATTCAAGTATCTTCTCAAAAATCACAAACTCACCAACAACTAAATAAATACTGAATAATTGTATCTCATAAATTGTATCTCATATATGTATCATGACAGAAATGTTAAAAGCAGGGGGGGATATAGTGTTGGAGTGGTTGGTACTTTTGTTTAATAAATGTATGAAAGAGGGGAAGGTACCTAGGGATTGGCGGAGAGCATGTATAGTCCCTTTATATAAAGGGAAAGGGGACAAAAGAGACTGTAAAAATTATAGAGGAATAAAAATATAAACACAAATGCAGTATAATGTGATCCTTTATTGACAACGTTTCACCCACACAGTGGGCTTTTTCAAGTCACACACGGATCTGTGTGTGACTTGGAAAAGCCCATTGTGTGGGTGAAACGTTGTCAATAAAGGATCACATTATACTGCATTTGTGTTTATATTTCCATTGTGTCGGTATTTTATACCATTTATTTCCATAGAGGAATAAGTTTACTGAGTATACCAGGAAAAGTGCACGGTAGGGTTATAATTGAAAGAATTAGAGGTAAGACAGAATGTAGGATTGCGGATGAGCAAGGAGTTTTCAGAGTGGGTAGGGGATGTGTAGATCAAGTGTTTACATTGAAGCATATACGTGAACAGTATTTAGATAAAGGTAGGGAAGTTTTTATTGCACTTATGGATTTAGAAAAGGCATATGATAGAGTGGATAGAGGAGTAATGTGGCAGATGTTGCAAGTATATGGAATAGGTGGTAAGTTATTAAATGCTGTACAGAGTTTTTATGAGGATAGTGAGGTTCAGGTTAGGGTGTGTAGAAGAGAGGGAGAATACTTCCCGGTAAAAGTAGGTCTTAGACAGGGATGTGTAATGTCACCATGGTTGTTTAATATATTTATAGATGGGGTTGTAAAGGAAGTAAATGCTAGGGTATTCAGGAGAGGGGTGGGATTAAATTTTGGGGAATCAAATTCAAAATGGGAATTGACACAGTTACTTTTTGCTGATGATACTGTGCTTATGGGAGATTCTAAAGAAAAATTGCAAGGTTAGTGGATGAGTTTGGGAGTGTGTGTAAAGGTAGAAAGTTGAAAGTGAACATAGAAAAGAGTAAGGTGATGAGGGTATCAAATGATTTAGATAAAGAAAAATTGGATATCAAATTGGGGAGGAGGAGTATGGAAGAAGTGAATGTTTTCAGATACTTGGGAGTTGACGTGTCGGTGGATGGATTTATGAAGGATGAAGTTAATCATAGAATTGATGAGGGAAAAAAGGTTAGTGGTGCATTGAGGTATATGTGGAGTCAAAAAACTTTATCTATGGAGGCAAAGAAGGGAATGTATGAAAGTATAGTAGTACCAACACTCTTATATGGGTGTGAAGCTTGGAGATGGTTGGAGGCAGTGGAGATGTCCTGTTTAAGGGCAATGTGTGGTGTAAATATTATAAAGAAAATTCGGAGTGTGGAAATTAGGAAAAGGTGTGGAGTTAATAAAAGTATTAGTCAGAGGGTAGAAGAGGGGTTGTTGAGGTGGTTTGGTCATTTAGAGAGAATGGATCAAAGTAGAATAACATGGAAAGCATATAAATCTATAGGGGAAGGAAGGCGGGGTAGGGGTTGTCCTCGAAAGGGTTGGAGAGAGGGGGTAAAGGAGGTTTTGTGGGCAAGGGGCTTGGACTTCCAGCAAGCGTGCGTAAGCGTGTTAGATAGGAGTGAATGGAGATGAATGGTACTTGGGTCCTGACGATATGTTGGAGTGTGAGCAGGGTAATATTTAGTGAAGGGATTCAGGGAAACCGGTTATTTTCATATAGTCGGACTTGAGTCCTGGAAATGGGAAGTACAATGCCTGCACTTTAAAGGAGGGGTTTGGGATATTGGCAGTTTGGAGGGATATGTTGTGTATCTTTATATGTGTATGCTTCTAAACTGTTGTATTCTGAGCACCTCTGCAAAAACAGTGATAATGTGTGAGTGTGGTGAAAGTGTTGAATGATGATGAAAGTATTTTCTTTTTGGGGATTTTCTTTCTTTTTTGGGTCACCCTGCCTCGGTGGGAGACGGCCGACTTGTTGAAAAAAAAAAAAAAAATATGTATCTCATAAATATCAACCTGTGACCCAATCAAACTTTGTTACTATTTAACTTCATTACCTAACAGAATACTCCATTCTACTGATTACACAGCAACACAGTAAATGACCATATGACCTGTCTTTGTAATACTCATTTGTACTAAATTGTTATCTGTTTTACAATAATTTTTGTACCACTGAATGTATCACTGCTTAGTTAATCTTAAGTTAATTTTAAGCCTGCCCATAATGCTCTGCATACAAGGGGCTTTTGCATGCTGCACTTTAAAAACTGTATTCCTTGTACTTCTCTGTATCATGTTCAAATAAATAAATAAATAAAAAAGAAGTCTTGAATTGATAAACAGACAGTGTTTCTTTTATATTCACAGGTAATGAATTCCAGATTTTTGGACCTTTTATGTGCATTGAGTTTTTACACAGTGTGAGATGGACATGGGGAACATCAAAGAGTGATCTGTGCCTTGTGTTATGGTCATGTGTTCTGTTGAGGTTGGTAAGGAGAAGTTTGAGGGGAGGGTTTATATCTGAGTTTAGTGTTCTATGTATGTAGTAGGCACAATAATAAGTATGGATGTTTTGTATGGTGAGTAAGTTCAGAGTTTTGAATATTGGTGGAGTATGCTGCCTGCAGTGAGAATCTGTCATCATTCTGACTGCAGCCTTTTGCTGGGTAATTAATGGTCTGAGATGATTTATTATTGTTGAACTCCATGCACAAATTCCATGGGTGAGATAGGGGTAAATGAGTGAGTGATATAGGGCCAGGAGGGCTGATTGTGGAACATAGTACCGTATCTTTGATAGTATGCCTACAGTCTTGGAGATTTTCTTGGAAATTTGTTGTACATGTGTTTGAAATTTGAGTCTATTATCAAGGTGGATTCCTAAGAATTTTTCCTCTGTGAGCTTTGTGATAGGTGATCCATTTATCATTATGTTAAGAGGAACATCTGTAGTTCTGTTCCCAAACTGAATGTAGTAGGTTTTGTCAATACTGAGAGTAAGTTTGTTAATCATCATTCAGGTAGATATTTTCTATAATTCGGTAATTACAGTATTGGCTAGTATGACTGGGCTTGGGTGAGAGAAGACATATGTAGTGTCACCTGCAAATAGTGTGGGTTTGAGTAGTTGCGATGCATTTGTTAGGTCGTTTATGTAAATGAGAAAGAGAAGAGGGCCAAGGACACTCCCTGAGGGACATCAACTGCAATTGGCTGTGTGGAAGAGTTTGCTCCATTTGTGTACACATATTAGCTTCTGTTGCTGAGGTATGACTTTAGGTAGTTGAGGGAGTGCCCTCTTATACCATAGTGCGATAATTTTATGTGCAACAAATCATGGTCAACTGTATCAAAAGCTTTACGTAAATCAATGAAGATCCCCAATGGGACTTCTTTTTTTGTCGAGTGCAGTGTATATTTGTTCTAGCATGTGTATAATAGCATCATTTGTATTTTTATTAGGCCTGAACTCAAACTGACAGGGGTTGAGTATGTTGTGGGAGATGAGGCAGGAATAGATTCGCTTATGAATTAATTTTTCAAAGATTTTAGAGAGAGAGGGGGCAAGTTGGATATTGGCCTATAGTTGTTCAAGTCTGCTTGATCTTTTCCTTTATGTATCGGAGAAAGTTTTGGTTATTAAAAAATTTGTTGAACAATGTTGCATTAGTAGGTGATAGTAAGTGAGCTGCTTTCTTATATTAACAGGTCAGGTAAAATTGAAAAAAAAATAAACAATATAACCAATTGATCAATTACTAAATTATAATTGTCAAAATGGAAACTCTTGAGATGTTGTAGCAGTCTGCATACCTTGGTAACACCCTCAAGGAATGCTTGTTTGGCTAGCCTACCAGGACCCTCCACCTTTGTGCCATCATCCATGGGACCCCAAGAAGCACTAAATACATCCACTTTATCTAGATGGCGAGAGAGTGCTGTTGCTTCTTGGATATCTGTCACAGTTCCATCCACTATACGCACACCTGAAAATAGAATTCTGATATATGAGTTGGGTGTTTCACTTACTAATCTACCTCTTTTATATAATTCACACCCATATTTTATTTCTAATATAGAGAATCACAGGGCTAATATAATTACCTCCAACCTTGGCCTCATAGGCCACACCAACACCACAGACAGAGTTATTTGGGACGGCAGCTACAATAGCAGCACAATAAGTGCCATGAGAATTGCTGAAGCTTGGATCAATTCTAGGTGATGGGTCATCCAAGGGCTGGCCATCGTGGATCACTGAATAACTAATGTCTGGAAACTGGTCAATGGTTGAGGCAAATAAAATTTTTTAGTTCTTTATAAAGACTTACACATTAAATCTTTCATAAAAAAAATAATTTATCAAAGTACTATATTTACAAAACAAACTGCACACAAAGTATTTATTTAATCAAATAGCAATTAAAATGAATACACATTAAAGCTCCATTTTAATAAAAAGTATATATATGGCATTTATTTAACCCTTAAACTGTCCGAACGTAGATTTATGTTGAAGTGTGTAGCGCTCTGACCTTGATTTTCTCCATTTGAAAGCATGCAAAATCGGACGTAGATCTATGTTCGGAGCACTATGCACGTCAGCGATGATCTACATTTGGACAGTTTATGGGTTAAAAAATATATGCTCTGGCAAGCCTGATATGAACACAAATACTGCTCTCTGCAATCAATAATAATGACTGATAAATAATTGCTAATCAAAAGAGGCATTCAAAAATTCTCCCACAGAAACTTAAATTTTTTTAGTAAAATTGCAAATTGGAATCTTCACAGCCTAAAATAAATTTAAACCTTCCACTAAGTACTAGTTTTGAAAGTTAAAATCCAGTCAGAAGTGTCTTTCTCTCCTTGTCACACAGAGATCAACATCACAAAATCCACCATCACATTAAGCTCTAAGCCACCAGTAGCTGCATTCAAAATTCAAAATTTTTATTTCTTTGTAAAGTTTACAATGTGTGGTTTACATATTACAAAATATGAAGTACAAAGAAAGCCACAAGGAAGTACAAAGAAAGCCACTAGGAAGTACAAAGAAAGCCACTAGGAAGTACAAAGAAAGCCACTAGGAAGTACAAAGAAAGCCACTAGGAAGTACAAAGAAAGCCACTAGGAAGTACAAAGAAAGCCACTAGGAAGTACAAAGAAAGCCAATAGGAAGTACAAAGAAAGCCACTAGGAAGTACAAAGAAAGCCACTAGGAAGTACAAAGAAAGCCGCTAGGAAGTACAAAGAAAGCCGCTAGCATCTTTGATTCTGACAGCTTGAGGCATTCATAAATTATCTCGTGAACAGCAGTACATATTTCAAATTTCTCAATTTCTTCAATAAAATTGAGAAATTTGCACCTACACAATCCAAAATCAATTTAAGCTTTTCTCTAAGTAATATTTACTAACATTAAAGGTTAGAAGTTGATGAGAATAACCATTGATACATTAAACACATGTGCAACTCTTGGGTATCTTTATTGAGGAAACGTTTCGCCACACAGTGGCTTCATCAGTCCATACTAAGGAGAATCGTGAAGAACTGGAGGAGAAAGAGGTAATCAGTCCCTCAACCTTGAGTCGATGTGGTCAGTCCATCCTCCTGTTCTTCATGATTCTTCTTAGTATGGACTGATGAAGCCACTGTGAGGTGAAATGTTTCCTCAATAAAGATACCCAAGAGTTGCACATGTGTCTAATTTATCAAAGTGTCGGTTCTCTGAACCATTCATCTACAGAATAACCATTCTCCAGTTACTGCAGAGAAACTAATTTGTTTAATAAAACTAGCAAATTACAACTTATATAACCAAAGAGCAGTGTGAAGGTTCTCTTGAGAAAAACACACCAGCACTCACTCAGAGTTTGAAGCTGACTACAAGAAGTATTCTCCAGTTATTGTATGGATTCAAGATTTCCAAGTTTATTAACTATGATAGGTTAGTAAACAGGTAAATTTGTACCTATACAGCCTATTTAATTTAAGTCTGCCTGAAATGCCTAGCCATGCTAGGTGTTCTAGTGGTACACTCTGTAATTATTATTTTACCACATGTAAACCACACAATAACCAAATTCTGTAAACTCAGCATTGTAATCCTTATAGAGAATAAACTTTGAATTTGAATTTGAATATTTGGGAGTGGACATGTCAGCAGACAGATCTATGAAGGATGAGGTGAATCACAAAATTGACAAGGGAAAAAAGGTGAGTGGTGCACTGAGGAGTCTGTGAAGACAAAGAACTTTATCCATGAAAGCAAAGAGGGGAATGTATGAGAGCATAGTTATACCAACACTCTTGTATGGGTGTGAGGCATAGGTTGTGAATTTTGCAACAAGGAGAAAGCTGGAGGCAGTAGAGATATCATGTCTGAGGGCAATGTGTGGTGTGAATATAATGCAGAGAATTCGTAGTTTGGAGATTAGGAGGAGGTGTGGGATTACCAAAACTGTTATCCAGAGGGCTGAGGAGGGATTATTGAGATGGTTTGGACATGTAGAAAGCATGGAACGAAACAGTATGACTTCGAGAGTATATAAATCTGTAGTGGAGGGAAGGCCGGGTAGGGGTCGGCCTAGGAAAGGCTGGAGGGAGGGGGTAAAGGAAGTTTGTGTGCGAGGGGCTTGGACTTCCAGCAAGCGTGTGTAAGCATGTTAGACAGGAGCGAATAGAGACAAACGGTTTTTAGGGCTTAACTTGCTGTTGGAGTGTAAGCAAGGTCACATTTACGAAACGATTCAGGGAAACCAGCAGGCCAGACTTGAGCCCTGGAGATGGGAAGTACAGTGTTTGCACTCTGAAGGAGGGATGTTAATGTTACAGTTTTATAACTGTAGTGTAGTCATGCCTCTGGCAAGACAGTGATGGAGTGAATGATGATGAAAGTGTTTCTTTATCGGGGCACCCTGCCTTGGTGGGAAACAGGTGATGTGTTAATAAAAAAAAACACCCAAAACCCAAAAGCTATCATTTCGCCCCTCAGGGGAGGTTCCTTGATGCTGGTGAGGGGCTCTTGATCTAGGGAATTGGATCTGTGCTCCAGTTCCCTGAATCGAGCCTGAATGCTTTCCATCCCCTCCCTACAGGTACTGTATAATCCTATGGGTTTAGAGCTCCAAGATGATTATCTTTCCTAAGATGCCTTGGTCATTAAATATTAAAAATATTTAGAAAAGACATAAGCTTATTTCACTGAAAAAATATCGGACCATTATAAAAACAAAATTAGCACCAACGTACTGCAACGACATTAGCAACTTCTTCAAAGTAGGTTATACCAGCTTTTAAAATTTGAAGCTGATCAGACTTACTTTATCACACAGAAGCCAAAATCAAGAATGCTTAATAAAACTGATGAATGGGCACCTTCCCAACTCAATAGTGCCATGAACCTTTCTCTAGTGATAGCTCATTAACAATGAAAATTTAAAAGCCAATTATATCAGGAGGGGACTTTTTCAATTATTTTTTTTTAACATGTCAGCCATTTCCCACCAAGGCAGGGTGACCCAAAAGATAGAAAAACCCAAAAAGAAAGAAAAAACTTTCATTATCAGTCAACATTTTCACCATTACTCATACATAATCACTCATATTTGCAAGAAAAAAATGACATTATATAGAGGAGCTTTTAAACCCTTAAATTGTCCAAATGTAGATCGACATTTTTTCAACATTTGAAAGTATGTAAAAAAACATAGACCTTCTTTTTTTTTTTTTTACATTTGAAAATGTGTAAAAAAAACTTTGATCTACATTTTTTTTGTTATATTTGAAAATATGTAAAAAAACATAATCTACTTTTGGAGCACTATGCATGTGAACGTAGATCTGTTTGGACAGTTTAAGGGTTAAAAGAGCTGGTCACATGGTGATGACCCCTGAAACCCCTGCCAGGCATATGTATATGACTGGCTAGACTAAAGCCATACATAAATATACAGTGGACCCTCGACCAGCGATGGCATCGATTAACGATAAATCTGACTAGCGATACATTTTATCGCAAAAATTTTGCCTCGATTAGCGCTAAAAAACTCGACCAACATTATTCCTTCCGTCTGAGACGCCTCCACTTCTGGCCAGTGTTTACAAGCCAGCCAGCCACCACGGTCGCTTCCAAGCATACAATCGGAACATTTCAGATTATCACAGCCTTTTTAGTGATTGCACCTGCAAAATAAGTCACCATGGGCCTGTAGTATTATGAGGTGCAATCTAAGAGGAAACAGCACCAAGGCCAGCAAGAAAACACCGAAAAATCAACTATTCAACAAGTGTAGCCAGGAGGACGCCGGCCCAGCAACCACCCCACTCAAGGCGACACCACAACAAAAACAACAAACATGGCTGCCACCAGCCCATCCTCCCCTCTCTTCCCCGGATTCAACCTACCAAGTAGTCTCTCAGGTATGACCAACGATCCAGATACCCTAAAGACATGCATCTCCACCTTAGTTATTGAAAATATGAATCTTCGAGAGACGCTAACAAAACAAGACACCAGGATGACACAACTCGAGAACAAAATCCTCAGTCTTGAACAAAAGTTATCAACACCAGGAATGACTAACTGTGACAAGACCATCCAAACAGTCATAGATAGCCATACCCAACAAATAATATCTCTTAATACAAAGGTTGAAGAAGCAGTAAAAGAATGGAAGAACAACTTAGATAACCAGTTCAGTGAGTACTTTGCTCTCCAAGAAGATAAAACTGAACAAGATAAACTATCGGACGCAGTAATAGTTAACAGTCCACTTTTTCCCAGTGATATGAACCAAACAAACAGTAAAGAAATTACTCTGCAGATCATAAAGGACCAAACAATTGTTATTGTACCAGAGTCAGAAATAAAAGAAGCCAGGTTACTAGGATCCCATGGTAGAAAAAGTGTTATGCTTAGATTCCACTCACATGACAGGAAAAAAGACTTAATTATTGCATCTATTAAAGTAAAGAAAGAGGTATACATAAACGAGTGTCTTACCAAAAAACGTCAGAACCTCCTGTATAGAGTCAGAAAACTTAAGCGGGAGAATAATGACACAATACACCAATGCTTCACGCGGGATGGGAAAATTCTAGTTAGGAAAACAAATGTAGGCCAACTGTACACAATCACGAACGAGAATGATCTATCACGATTTCTCAGGGATACTAATCTTACAAAGAATAACTAAACAATGTTCAACCTAAAAGCCTACATAATGTAGTGCATGTTTTACTCCATTATTGTTCAAATTTCATTGTACAATCTCTTAGTAATTAAATAATCAACTACCTCATTTTGTGATTTTACTAGTAAGCATAAGTCACCTTATGTAATTTTCTTATTTACTATCGAGTCCAAGCTCCTGTGTGTGTGTGTGTGTGTGTGTGTGTGTGTGTGTGTGTGTGTGTGTGTGTGTGTGTGTGTGTGTGTGTGTGTGTGTGTGTGTGTGTGTGTGTGTGTGTGTTTGTGTGTGCGTGTGTATGCGTATGGGTGTGTGTGTGTGTGTATGAGTGGGTGTGTGTGTGTGTGTATGAGTGGGTGTGTGTGTGTGTGTATGAGTGGGTGTGTGTGTGTGTGTATGAGTTTGTGTATGTGTGTGTGTGTGTATGAATTTGTATATGTGTGTGTGTGTGTGTGTGTGTGTACTCACCTATTTGTGGTTGCAGGGGTCGAGTCACAGCTCCTGGCCCCGCCTCTTCGCTGATTGCTACTAGGTCCTCTCTCTCCCTGCCCCATGAGCTCTATCATACCTCGCCTTAAAACTATGTATGGTTCCTGCCTCCACCACATCACTTTCTAGGCTATTCCATGGCCTGACTACTCTATGACTGAAGAAATACTTCCTAACATCCCTTTGATTCATCTGAGTCTTCAACTTCCAATTGTGACCTCTTGTGTCTGTGTCCCATCTCTGGAACATCCCGTCTTTGTCCACCTCGTCTATTCGGCACAGTATTTTATATGTCGTTATAATGTCTCCCCTGACCCTTCTGGCCTCCAGTGTCATCAGGCCGATTTCCCTCAACCTTTCTTCATAGGACAATCCCCGTAGCTCTGGGACCAGTCTTGTTGCAAACCTTTGCACTTTCTCTAATTTCTTGACGTGCTTGACTAGGTGTGGATTCCAAACTGGTGCTGCATACTCCAGTATGGGCCTGACGTAGATGGTATACAGAGTCTTAAACGAATCCTTACTGAGGTATCGGAACGCTATCCGTAGGTTTGCCAGGCGCCTGTATGCTGCAGCAGTTATCTGATTGATGTGCGCCTCAGGAGATATGCTCGGTGTTATACTCACCCCCAGATCTTTTTCCTTGAGTAAGGTTTGCAGTCTTTGGCCATCTAAACTATATTGTGTCTGCGGTCTTCTTTGCCCTTCCCCAATCTTCATGACTTTGCATTTGGCAGGGTTAAATTCAAGGAGCCAGTTGCTGGACCAGGCTTGTAGCCTGTCCAGGTCTCTTTGTAGTCCTGCCTGATCCTCGTCCGATTTGATTCTTCTCATTAACTTCACATCATCTGCAAACAAGGACACTTCTGAGTCTATCCCTTCCGTTATGTCGTTCACGTATACCAAGAACAGCACAGGTCCTAGGACTGACCCCTGTGGAACCCCGCTTGTCACAGGCGCCCATTCTGACACCTCGTCGCGTACCATGACTCGTTGTTGCCTCCCTGTCAGATATTCTCTGATCCATTGCAGTGCCTTTCCTGTTATGTGTGCCTGGTCCTCTAGCTTTTGCAGTAACCTCTTGTGAGGAACTGTGTCGAAGGCCTTCTTGCCGTCCAAAAATACGCAGTCGATCCACCCCTCTCTCTCTTGTCTTACTTCTGTCACCTTGTCATAAAACTCTAGTAGGTTTGTGACACAGGATTTTCCTTCCCTGAAACCGTGCTGGTTGTCAATTATACACTTATTTCTTTCCAGGTGCCCCACCACTCTCCTCCTGATGATCTTCTCCATGACCTTGCATACTATACACGTTAGTGATACAGGTCTGTAGTTTAGTGCCTCATGTCTGTCTCCCTTTTTAAAAATTGGGACTACATTTGCCATTTTCCATACCTCAGGGAGTTGCCCAGTTTCAAATGATGTGTTGAAGATCTTTGTTAATGGCTCACACAATATCTCTGCTCCCTCTTTAAGGACCCATGGAGAGATGTTGTCTGGTCCCACCGCCTTTGAGGTGTCAAGTTCGCATAGCAGCTTCTTCACCTCCTCCTTGGTTATATGTACCTCATCCAGCACTTGCTGGTGTGCCCCCCTGTTCTGATTTCTTGGAGTCCTACTGGTTTCCACTGTAAATACCTCTTTAAATCTTGTGTTGAGCTCCTGACATACCTCTCGGTCGTTTCTTGTGAATTCCCCATCACCCTTCCTCAGTCTGATTACCTGGTCCTTGACTGTTGTTTTCCTCCTGATGTGGCTGTACAACAGCTTCGGGTCAGTCTTTACTTTTGATGCTATGTCATTTTCATATTGTCTCTGAGCCTCCCTTCTTATCTGTGCATATTCGTTTCTGGCTCTTCGGCTGATTTCTTTATTTTCCTGAGTTCTCTGTCTTCTGTACCTTTTCCATTCTCTAGTACACCTAGTTTTTGCCTCCCTACACCTTTGGGTGAACCAAGGACTCGTTCTGTTCTTCCCATTATTTCTGTTTCCCTTGGGAACAAACCTCTCCTCTGCCTCCTTGCATTTTGTTGCTACATAGTCCATCATTTCTTGTACTGGTTTTCCTGTCAGTTCCCTCTCCCACTGAATGTCTTGAAGGAAGTTCCTCATGCCTGAGTAGTTCCCCCTTTTGTAGTTTGGTTTTTCCCAGCCTATTCCTGCTACTCTCTCCACTTGGAGCTCAACTATGTAGTTGAAGCACAGAACCACATGATCACTAGCTCCCAGGGGCCTTTCATACATGATACCCTCGATGTCCGAACTACTCATGGTGAATACAAGGTCCAACCTTGCTGGTTCATCCTCTCCTCTCTCTCTGGTAGTGTCTCTAACATGTTGATGCATGAGGTTCTCCAGTACCACATCCATCATCTTGGCTCTCCATGTTTCGGGACCCCCATGGGGCTCCAGGTTTTCCCAGTCAATCTCCTTGTGATTGAAATCACCCATAACTAGTAACTTTGCTCCCCCCATGTGTGCTCTCCTGGCCACCTCGGCTAGTGTGTCGATCATTGCTCTGTTGCTCTCATCGTATTCTTCTCTTGGCCTCCTGCAGTTCTGTGGTGGGTTGTACATTACTGCAATTATCACCTTATGTCCCTCAGACTGGATTGTTCCTACTAAGTAGTCCCTTTCGCCCATGCCATCCATTCCTTCCATTTTCTCAAAACCCCACTGGTTTTTAATGAGCAGTGCAACTCCTCCTCCCCCTCTCCTCCCTCTGTCTTTCCTGAGGATTTGATATCCGGATGGAAAGATTGAATCTGTTATTATTCTGGTGAGTTTTGTTTCTGTGAGTGCTATTATGTCTGGGGATGTCTCTTTGATTCTTTCGTGCCACTCTTCATACTTGTTTGTTATTCCATCTGCATTTGTATACCACACCTTCAACTTCTTTTCTAAGACTGTGGTCTGGGAAGTATATTGGGGTTGGGAAAATGGGAGACCTGGTAAGGAACTATGGGTTGTTGCTGTGGGGGTGAAGTTTGTAATGTAGTGGGTGGGGGCATTGGATGTGGCATGGGTGTTTTGATTTAGAGTGTTTGGTTGCACTGGGGTTGACCTGGTTGGGAGGCTTCTATAGAAAGTTGTGAGGGAGGCTGTATTTGATCTTCTTCCTGGATCTGGGATCTCCTGTCTGTCTTCTCCATCCCCTCTCTTTCCTCCTTTCGCCTTTGTACCATCTCTCTCAGTCTCTTCCTTTCTTCTTGTGTTCTGTCGCGGTCGAGATACACCTTCCTGTATGCCGTCATGTCCCTTAATTGTGCTTTCTCCTGCAGGATCCTGGTCCGAGTCGCTTCTGCCTTGAAGGTCACTCTCACTGGCCGGGTTCTTTTTTTTACAAACCCCCCTATTCTCCGAAAATTTTCCGGCTGGGTCATATCGTCTTCTCCTATTGCTTTCATGATGCTTTCAATTGCTTTTTTTTCCCTTGTTTTCTTGCTTCATATGTTTCCCCTTCGACTTCCTGGAGCCCATACACAAAGACTGACCTCACCCTTTCATTCTCCCACTGCATATCCCTGTGTATCCCCTCATTTAATTTGGTTTCCTCCACTGCAGCTTTCCTTTCATCAGTTTCACTGGCTAATGTACTTGGGCTCAGTGGCCTGTCATTTTCCCTTCTCGGCTTTCCTTGGGCTCTGTTGTTGTCTGTTAGGGCCTCCACATAAAGCTTAGCTCTTTCATTTGCTACAGTCTCCTCTGATAGAGCATCTCCATGCAGTTGTGCCCCTTCTTTCCCTACAGTCCCCTTATTTGTGGCTGAGGTAGCAGTCTCTGTTGTCAATCCCAAAATGTTCTTTAGTTCTTTAGGCTGTTTCAGATTTTTCAATTCCTCTTCTAAACTCTGTATCCTAGCTTCTGCTGCTTTGGCATGCACCTCCCACTTCCTGCTTTCCATATCTATCCTCTCTTCCATTCTCATGCTAAGTTCTTCTAGTTTCTTTTCCCATTCATGATCCCTTTTTATGAGCTCTGCTGCCCAATCTTCCTTTGCATTTTCCTCCTCCTGTCCGTTGGTTTTTCTTGTTGCTCTCTGGCAACCCATTTTTGTTTTATCCTGATTGCCTCAGAGTGGGAAACCTATGTAGTTCTGTATGTTAGGTTAGTGTGTATGTCAGAGTGTGGGGGGGGGGGGAAGTAGTGGAGGAACTGTGGCTATGTGGGAGCTGAGTGGGGAGGGGTGGGGAGGGTTTAGGGTGAACGGGGGAGGGGAGGGTGATCGAGGGAGGGGAGGGATCAGGGGAAGTAGTGAGATGTCGGTGGAGAGGGGGGAGTGTATGTGTGTCTGGATATGTGTGTGTGTGTGTGTGTGTGTGTGTGTATGTGTGTGTGTGTGTGTGTGTGTGTGTGTATGTGTGTGTGTGTGTGTGTACTCACCTATTTGTACTCACCTATTTGTGGTTGCAGGGGTCGAGTCACAGCTCCTGGCCCCGCCTCTTTGCTGATTGCTACTAGGTCCTCTCTCTCCCTGCACCATGAGCTCTATCATACCTCGCCTTAAAACTATGTATGGTTCCTGCCTCCACCACATCACTTTCTAGGCTATTCCATGGCCTGACTACTCTATGACTGAAGAAATACTTCCTAACATCCCTTTGATTCATCTGAGTCTTCAACTTCCAATTGTGACCTCTTGTGTCTGTGTCCCATCTCTGGAACATCCCGTCTTTGTCCACCTCGTCTATTCTGCGCAGTATTTTATATGTCGTTATCATGTCTCCCCTGACCCTCCTGGCCTCCAGTGTCGTCAGGCCGATTTCCCTCAACCTTTCTTCATAGGACAATCCCCGTAGCTCTGGGACTAGTCTTGTTGCAAACCTTTGCACTTTCTCTAATTTCTTGACGTGCTTGACTAGGTGTGGATTCCAAACTGGTACTGCATACTCCAGTATGGGCCTGACGTAGATGGTGTACAGAGTCTTAAACGAATCCTTACTGAGGTATCGGAACGCTATCCGTAGGTTTGCCAGGCGCCCGTATGCTGCAGCAGTTATCTGATTGATGTGCGCCTCAGGAGATATGCTCGGTGTTATACTCACCCCCAGATCTTTTTCCTTGAGTGAGGTTTGCAGTCTTTGGCCATCTAAACTATATTGTGTGTGTGTGTGTGTGTGTGTGTGTGTGTGTGTGTGTGTGTGTGTGTGTGTGTGTGTGTGTGTGTGTGTGTGTGTGTGTGTGTGTGTGTGTGTGTGTGTACTCACCTAATTGTGGTTGCAGGGGTCGAGACTCAGCTCCTGGCCCCGCCTCTTCACTGATCGCTACTGGATCCTCTCTCTCTCTGCTTCCTGAGCTTTGTCATACCTCTTCTTAAAACTATGTATGGTTCCTGCCTCCACTACTTCACTTGCTAGGCTATTCCACTTGCTGACAACTCTATGACTGAAGAAATACTTCCTAACGTCCCTGTGACTCGTCTGAGTCTTCAGCTTCCAGTTGTGACCCCTTGTCCCTGTGTCCCCTCTCTGGAACATCCTATCTCTGTCCACCTTGTCTATTCCCCGCAGTATCTTGTATGTCGTTATCATGTCTCCCCTGACCCTTCTGTCCTCCAATGTCGTCAGTCCGATTTCCCTTAACCTTTCCTCGTACGACATTCCCTTGAGCTCTAGGACTAGCCTTGTTGCAAACCTTTGTACTTTCTCTAACTTCTTGACGTGCTTGACCAGGTGTGGGTTCCAGACTGGTGCTGCATACTCCAGTATGGGCCTAACATACACAGTGTACAGTGTCTTGAACGATTCCTTATTAAGGTATCGGAACGCTATTCTCAGGTTTGCCAGGCGCCCGTATGCTGCAGCGGTTATTTGGTTGATGTGTGCCTCCGGTGATGTGCTCGGTGTTATGGTCACCCCAAGGTCTTTCTCCCTGAGTGAGGTCTGTAGTCTTTGTCCACCTAGCCTATACTCTGTCTGCGGTCTTCTTTGCCCCCTCCCCAATCTTCATGACTTTGCATTTGGCTGGATTGAATTCGAGAAGCCAGTTGCTGGACCACATGTCCAGCCTGTCCACGTCTCTTTGCAGTCCTGCCTCATCCTCGTCCAATTTAATTCTTCTCATCAACTTCACGTCATCTGCGAACAGGGACACTTCAGAGTCTATTCCTTCCATCATGTAGTTCACATATATCAAAAATAGCACTGGTCCTAGAACTGACCCCTGTGGGACCCTGCTCGTAACAGGCGCCCACTGTGATACCTCTTCACGTACCATGACTCGTTGCTGCCTCCCTGTCAGGTATTCCCTTATCCATTGCAGTGCCCTCCCTTTTACGTGCGCCTGATCCTCCAGCTTCTGCACTAATCTCTTGTGGGGAACTGTGTCAAAGGCCTTCCTGCAGTCTAGGAAAACGCAATCTACCCACCCCTCTCTCTCGTGTCTTACTTCTGTTACCTTGTCATAAAACTCCAGGAGGTTTGTGATACAAGATTTGCCTTCCATGAACCCATGCTGGTTTTCATTTATAATCTTGTTCCTTTCCAGGTGTTCGACCACTCTCCTCCTGATAATCTTCTCCATGACTTTGCACACAATACATGTCAGAGACACAGGTCTGTAGTTTAGTGCCTCATTTCTGTTTCCTTTCTTAAATATGGGGACTACATTAGCTGTCTTCCATTTCTCAGGTAGTTGTCCAGTTTCAAGGGATGTGTTGAAGATTGTGGTTAGAGGCACTCACAGCATCTCTGCTCCTTCTCTAAGGACCCATGGGGAGATGTTGTCCGGTCCCATCGCCTTTGAGGTGTCAAGGTCACTTAAGAGCTTCTTCACCTCCTCCTCAGTTGTTCGTATGTCATCCAACACTTGTTGGTATATTCCCTCTTGATGTTCCCTTCTGTGCTGTCTTCCCACAGCCCTTCCTGTCTCTACTGTAAAAACTTCCTTAAATCTCCTGTTCAGCTCCTCACATACTTCCTGATCATTTCTTGTGAGTTCTCCACCTTCTGTCCTTAATCTGATCACCTGGTCTTTGACTGATGTCTTCCTCCTGATGTGGCTATACAACAGTTTCGGGTCAGTCTTGATTCTCGATGCTATGTCATTTTCGTACTGTCGCTGGGCCTCCCTCCTTACCTGTGCGTACTCATTCCTGGCTCTGCGACTGATCTCCCTATTTTCGTGTGTTCTCTGCCTTCTGTACTTTTTCCATTCTCTATTGCATTTTGTTTTTGCCTCCTTACAATGTCGGGTAAACCAGGGGCTCGTTCTGGTCTTCCCGTTGTTACTGTTGCCCTTGGGAATAAACCTTTCCACTGCCTCCTTGCATTTTGTTGTTACATATTCCATCATTTCATTTACTGGCTTTCCTGCCAGTTCTCTGTCCCACTGGACCTCCCGCAGGAAGTTCTTCAACCCTATGTAGTCCCCTCTTTTATAGTCAGGCTTTTCCCATTCAACTCCTGTTATTCTCTCCACTTGCAGCTCTACTATGTATTCAAAGCACAGAGCCACGTGGTCGCTAGCTCCTAGGGGCCTCTCATACTTGATGTCCTCAATATCTGAGCTGCCCAGGGTGAACACAAGGTCCAATCTTAAGAACATAAGAACATAAGAACGAAGGAACACTGCAGAAGGCCTACTGGCCCATGCGTGGCAGGTCCAAGTCTCCTACCGGCTTAAGCCAATGCACCCAACCTAGACAGGTCAGGTCACATTGACTTAAGGGAGGAACACGGCAACCGACCTGTTAGCACAAGCTATCAGGTCTAACTCACACCCACCCACATCTACTCATGTATTTATCCAACCTATTTTTAAAGCTACACAACGTTCTGGCCTCTATAACGGTACTTGGGAGTTTGTTCCACTCATCCACAACTCTATTACCAAACCAGTACTTTCCTATATCCTTCCTGAATCTGAATTTTTCCAACTTAAAACCATTGCTGCGAGTCCTGTCTAGGCTAGATATTTTCAGCACACCATTTACATCCCCTTTATTTATTCCTGTCTTCCACTTATACACCTCAATCATATCCCCCCTAATTCTACGTCTTTCTAGAGAGTGCAGTTTCAGGGCCCTTAGTCTATCCTCATAGGGAAGGTTTCTGATACATGGGATCATCTTTGTCATCCTCCTTTGTACATTTTCCAGAGAATTTATATCCATTCTGTAATACGGTGACCAAAACTGTGCAGCATAATCTAAATGAGGCCTAACCAAGGATGTATAGAGTTGAAGAACAACCTGAGGACTCCTATTATTTATGCTTCTTGATATGAAGCCAAGGATTCTATTAGCTTTATTGCGAACACTTATGCACTGTTGTCTTGGTTTCAGATTACTGCTAACCAGAACTCCTAAATCTTTTTCGCAATCCGTAATATTAAGATCTACATTATTTAGTTTATATGTGGCATGGTTATTGTCCTGTCCAACATTTAGAACTTTGCATTTGTCTATATTAAACTGCATCTGCCACTTCTCCGACCACTGCATCAGTCTATTCAAATCTTCCTGGAGTGCTCGAATGTCCTCGTCAGAATGAATTCGACGGCCTATTTTGGTGTCATCGGCAAACTTGCCGATGTCGCTCTTTATGCCCTCATCTATGTCGTTTATGTAGATTGTGAACAGCAGGGGGCCCAACACTGACCCCTGTGGAACACCGCTCGTGACGCTTCCCCACTCTGATTTCTCCCCATTTATGCAAACTCTCTGCTGCCTATTTGTCAACCATGCCTCTATCCAGGAAAAAATTTCTCCTCCTATTCCATGTGCTTTAATTTTCCTCAATAGTCTCTGATGTGGGACCCTGTCAAAAGCCTTACTGAAGTCCATATACACAATATCATATTCATTACCATGATCTACCTCCTCAAATACCTTAGTGAAAAAAGTTAATAAATTCGTAAGGCAGGAACGCCCCTTTGTAAAACCATGCTGAGATTCGTTGATTAATTTATGCTTTTCAAGGTGGCTACGAACTGCCTCGGCAATTATTGATTCCATAAATTTTCCCACTATGGAGGTTAGGCTTATTGGTCTATAGTTCGAAGCTAAGGACCTGTCACCTGTTTTGAAAATAGGTATCACATTTGCCATTTTCCACTTATCTGGCACCATGCCAGTTTGTAGTGATATGTTGAAAAGATTAGCCAAAGGTGTGCTAAGCTCCTCTTTACATTCCTTTAGAACCCTTGCATACAGTTCATCAGGGCCTGGGGATTTGTTAGGTTTTAATTTATCTATTTGCCTAAGGACCATGTCACTTGTGACCCTAATAGTGCACAGTTTATTATCGTCCTGTTCTACATAATTTATCATTACTGGAATATCGCTGGTATCCTCCTGTGTAAAAACTGAGAGGAAGTATGTGTTAAAAATTCTACACATTTCCTTATCACTGTCAGTGAGCTGACCCGAGGAACTTTTGAGTGGGCCTATCTTGTCCCTGATCTTACTTCTGTATACCTGAAAGAATCCTTTTGGGTTAGTCTTCGATTCTCTTGCAACTTTAACCTCATAATCTCTTTTTGCTTTTCTAATTCCCTTTTTTATTTCTCTCTTTAACTGAATATATCGATTACTTAATTGCCCCTCTCCTCTTTTGATTTGCCTATATATGCCTCTCTTTTGACCAATCAGATATTTTAATCTATTGTTCATCCATTTAGGATCATTTTTGTTTGATCTGATTTCCCTATTTGGAACATAATTTGACTGAGCAGCTAGAACTATGCCCTGGAAAGCATCATATCGGCAACCATCATCACCTACCTGACCCTTAGTCAGGTCATTCCAGTTCAGCCCACCTAAGTAATTTTTCAGTCCTATGAAATCAGCCAAGCGAAAGTCAGGGACGGAGACTTGATTGCCATTATTAGGGGAATTCCATGATATGTTAAAACTGAGTGATTTGTGATCACTCTCCCCAAGCTCATCATTAACCTCAAGATTATTAATTAGTGTTTCCCTACTGGCAAGAACCAAGTCAAGGAGGTTATTTCCCCTAGTTGGCTCTGTCACAAACTGTTTTAAAAAACAATCCTGGATCGTATCAAGAAAGTCACCCGACTCTAAATTTCCTGTCAAATTGCTCCAGTCAATCTGTCTATAGTTGAAATCTCCCATTAGCACAACATTTTCGTGTGTAGATGCCTTACGAATTTCGTCCCATAGAAGTTTACTGCACTCCCTATCAAGATTTGGGGCCCTGTAAATCACACCCAAAATTAGTTTTTCTCGGCCCTCGAGAAGCTGTAACCAAACAGATTCAGTGGCTGACGCTTCTAATTTAATATCTTGTCTAACACAACAATTTAAATTGTCTCTGACATACATCGCTACTCCACCACCTTTCCTGTTGACCCTGTCAGTGTGGAATAATTTATAGCCTTGTATGTGACATTCAGAGGGCATCTCTCTATCTTTCAGATTGAGCCAGGTCTCTGTTATAGCAATAATATCTATGTTTCCTGCACTTGCAATTAATCTTAGCTCATCTATCTTATTTCTAACACTCCTGCTATTAGTATAGTAAACCTTAAGGGAGCTAGTCCCTTGCTGCCCCCTGCTGTCCCCCTTTGTTTGCTGACCTGTTCTATTGTCTTTATTTATAACTTCATGCTGAATGCCTTTTATACATTTACTGTTTCCAACCCTAGTATTGCAACCTGCTTGTTTCCCACACACACCCATACCTCTATCTTCCATCAGTTTAAAATCATAGGCATTTCACCAATGGCCTTCTCAATCGAGTCTGCAAGTGCTACCACCCCTGCCCCAGAGAGATGTACCCCATCCCTTGCATACATATCATGTTTGCCATAAAAGTTGTTCCAGTTGTCAATGAATGGGATTGCAAGTTCCTTGCAGTATCTGTCTAGCCAGCAATTTACACCAATTGCCCTAGACAACCATTCATTTCCTACTCCCCTTCTAGGCAAGATGCTACATATGATTGGGATCCCTCCCTTAGACTTAATGAAATCTATAGCTGACCTGTACTTATCTAGCAGCTCTTCTCTCCTACCCTTCCCAATATCATTTCCACCAGCACTGAGACAGATAATGGGCTTGTTCCCATTACCTGACATGATATTATCCAGCCTGTTGACAATGTCCCCAACACCAGCTCCAGGGAAGCACACTCTATCTCTCATCTTCTTATTCCTATTACAAAAAGCACGGTCAACATATCTTACCTGAGAGTCACCAACCACAAGAATGCGCTTACCTTCATTAGCAGGGGCAGTAGTACCCTTACCTTCACTGGCCACTGAAGTACATTCATCCTGGAGAACAGAGAAGCGATTTCCTACCTTCAGATCTTCACTCTTAACTTTCCTTACTCTGATGCGCCTCCCATTACTGTGAACAACTCGCCACTTGTAGCAGGTGCTGGACTGCACCTCATCTTGCTGGTTCATCCTCCCCTCTCACTCTGGTAGTGTCCTTAACATGTTGGTGCATGAGGTTTTCCAGCACCACGTCCAACATCCTGGCTCTCTATGTTTCGGGACCCCCATGTGGCTCCAGGTTTTCCCAGTCAATCTCCCTGTGGTTGAAATCCCCCATAACCAGCAACTTTGCTCTGCTGGAGTGAGCTCTTCTTGCCACCTCAGCAAGTGTGTCCACCATTGCTCTGTTGCTCTCTTCATATTCCTCTCTTGGCCTCCTGCAGTTCTGTGGTGGATTATACATCACTGCAATGACCACTTTGTGTTCCCCAGACTGAAGTGTACCTGCTATGTAGTCTCTTTCTCCCGTCTCATCTATTCCTTCCATTTTCTCGAATTTCCATCTGTTTTTTACGAGCAGAGCAACCCCACCTCCCCCCCTGCCCCTTCTATCTTTCCTCATGATCTGGTATCCTGGTGGGAAGATTGCATCTGTTATTGTCTCCATGAGTTTTGTTTCTGTAACTGCTATGATGTCTGGGGACTTCTCATTGATTCTTTCTTGCCATTCCTCATGTTTATTCGTTAATCCATCTGCATTTGTGTACCAAACCTTCAACTTCTGTTCTAATACTGTAACTGTGGTGCGGGGGGTGGAAACAGAGGGATCGGTGTGTGATGGTTGGTTTGGATTGTTCAGTTGCCTTGGGGGTGTCGTGGCTGGAGTCCTTCTGCAGGTGTTTCTGGGGGGTGCACTTGTCCTTCCATTTGATCCTGGATTATTCTGCTCTCCTTTTTCATTTCCTCCCATTTCTCCTTTCGTTTTTGAACTCTCTCTTTCATTGTCTTCCTTTCGTCCTGTGTTCTGTCTCGATCGAGGTACACACTCCGGAACTCCTGCTTGCCTCTCAACCGTGCTTTCTCCTGCAGGATCATGGCTCGGGTTGATTCTGCCTTGAAAATTACTTTGAGAGGCCGATTCCTTTTCTTTGTGAACCACCCAATTCTCCGAAAATTTGCCACCTGGGTCATGTCCCCCTCACCTATCACCTTCATGATATCTTCAATCGCTTTTTTCTCCTCCTGCTTTCTTTCATCATAAGTTTCCCCTTTAGCTTCGTCTAGCCCATAGACAAACACGGATCTTTCCCTTTCCACCTCCCACTGTGACTCCCATTGCATCCTCTGATGTGTTTTAGTTCCTTCCCGTGGAGTGTTCCTTCCTTCAGTCCCTTCCCTAGTTATTGCCCCTATGCTTCTTGGTTTATCCTTCCTGCTCACCTGCTCCTGGCCCCCACAGGTATCTGGTAAGGTCCTTGCACATGTCCTAGTTCCTTCAATGTCTTCCAACCTCTCATTCTGTCCTAGTGTGCTCCCTGTCTTTGTTTTGGCCCCATGTGGGTTTGACAGGACCTCTGCATACAGTTTAGTTTCCATGCTTCCTTCAGACCTGTTGTCTGTGTTTGATGTAGCCATTGCCGATGCTACTTCTGTGATATCTTTGTCTCTGTGCTGTTTCAGATGTCTCAGCTCCTCTTCTAATCTCTCTATCTTGATTTCTGCTGCTGTGGCCTGTTGCTTCCACCTTCTGCATTCTGCTGCTAACCTCTCTTCCATCTTCCTTTCCAGCTCATCTAGTCTCCTTCCCCAGTCTTCCTCCCTTTTTTTGAGCTCTACATCCCATTCCTCCCTCCCAGATTCGTCCTTGGAGCCCCTTGTCCTCATCCTGGTTAGGGGGAGGGGAATAGATGGTTAGGAGAGGGGATGGATGGTTGTGGGGGGAGGGGGAGGATGGTTATTGGAGGGGTAGAGATAGTTGGGGGAGGGGGTTAGATGGTTTGAGGGAGAGAGGGGATGGATGGTTATGGGGGAGGGGGAGAATGGTTATTGG